>NC_057938.1:4672353-4972353 GCF_018555375.3 Anguilla rostrata
CGAACTGGTGCACAAATTGACTCGCGTGTTGTGCGTTACATTTCAGTAAAATCGGACACGGTGGGCAATAGCGGTGAAAGGAAAGTAAAAAAACAAAACAAAAAAAAACAAACATTGTGAGGAAAAGAAACAGCAAGCTGTCAGGATACAGGAAGCTGAAGGACCGAAGCGTTTTCCCTCCTCTCTGCACGCCTGGTTTGATAAACTTCTCCGTCGGTGTTTAAGTTCCACACTGTTGCCCTTTACGAGGTTGAGACGCTCCTGTGAGCACCTCCTGGTTGTCTATAAACAGGGCAGTGTCCCCCTTTCCCTTGAACTCGGGATGCTAAGATTACACGTGTTCCTGTCTGGAGCCCGAGCCCCAAGCCCGCCCCTCCCCCCCCCGCAGGCACAGACAGACGCGACGGCATCGCTCGTGTTCCTTCCTGCTCTGCTCCAGTAAAGAGACGTCTGAGGATGACAGAGCACCTGGAGCAGGTGACGCACCACGAATCTGCTTCAGACGCAGGATGTCCGCAAATGACAAATGGCTAAGTGTTTTTTTGAGGGTTTATTTTTCTCCCAATTACCACCACCCCCCCCACCCCCCAACGCCCCCAACCCCCCACCCCCCAATTCTTGCATGAAGCAGCTAAGCATATAATATTCAAATGATGCTCATGTCAGGATTTATCAATCTGATGTTTTTTTGGTGATAAGAGCTACTGCGGACGCCTCTTCATCCCCCCCCCCCCCCGTTTCCGCTGCCTGTCTTGCGCATGCTGGCCTCTTCTGTCGCACCCCTTGGCCCACAGTTGTCTGAAATACGAATCGCGTGATAATATCTGATCATCATAACGCATTCTTCCCCTGGCTTTGTCACTTGCCTGGGAAACTGATGTCCTGTCAACGTTTTCAAAGATAAGGAATTGAATGAAATTGCGATGAAAAAAACGTGCTGTGTGGTGCTCAAGCAACCACAGGGAGAAAAATACACTGCATGTTTTTTTATGTATTTATCATTAAACATGCCTGGTGGATATTACAGAACAGATCAGGGTTCAGGCACTTGAAAGACACTGTAGTGCCACAATCCAGGTTCAAAATCACATGCCAGATTATTATTTTGTTTTTCCTTAAATATACATGGCATTTTATTGGATGTCTGTTGTGGTGCATTGTAACAGAAATTATGCATCCCTGCATTATTTGGGGGGAATTATAAAGGGAGGTATTTCTGAACAGATTCTAGTGCTTTGCTTTTTGCTCGTAGACAGCTGGCTTTGACCAAGGCCTGTTGCAGTCAAATGTCTAAGGCTCTTTGAAGTGCTTCTGTTCTCCCTGTCACCTCACTGAAACAGGGAGGCTGACATCCTGGCTCTATTTCCAACAACTGTCAAAGAGCTGCTGCTCCAGATTCTGGATACTTCTCCATTCCTGTTTTTAATCACCGGGTCCAGTCACACTTTAAACAAAATGTATCCCTCATATATTACATATAATATATATGTATAATGCCTTCATAAAAAATTATATAATGGCTCCATAAATCATACATAAGTAAATGTTATGCGCCCTTTATGACTTTTAACCATTAACCAGGTGACATTGTTGATTATGTCACATTTGGCATAGCATGTGTTTTGCCACCCTTTATGAAGCATGGCATTTGCTTATGTATGCTTTATGAAGCCACTATGTCATGTTTATGAAGGCATCATGCATGCTGAATAAAGCGCTTTGCTTTAAAGTCACGTCAGCGGTCACATCATTGTAAAACATAACAGGGGGCTGGCTCTCCCCGCTGTGTGTGGTTTACACTATGGCAAGTGTATGAAATAATGAGAACATAATGTTTGATGGTGGCAAAAGGCCATTGAGACAAACTCAGCTTGCCATTTCAACCAACTGTCGCGAGTGGCATTCTGTTTTGCCCTTGGAGAGCCACTAGTTGTGCCATCTTTCGACGGCACTGAATCGATCAGCGAATTGAAACAGTTGAGTACAGGGGTAACTAAGCTCACCTGGTTTCTTGTGCCTGAATACGTACAGTAGGTAATAGCATAAATCAGACACCCTTTGGCACTCCGAGGACGAAAGGGAATATCTCTGTTCTACGGTCTTTAACACTGTGCCAAGCCTGATCCCGCAGGTTTCTGGTCCTACTATATAATAGCTCTAATAATAGCTCCAGTAAGCTGTTCCATCCATTAACAACCCTCTGAGAGAGAGAGAGAGAAATACTTCCTATCATAATGAATGCAACATTTTCCTTTCATAATTTACACCTTGTGCCGCCCCCCAGAAAATCCAACTGACAGAACTTTACTTCAAAAATCTCTCGTTGTCCACTTTGTTCATCCAATTTAAATCCAATTAATACATTTTTATGAAGAAATTTTAATGAAATATCCCTCTCATTTTGACCAGTTCCATTTGCACTCTGTTCTCCGAAGTCATCTGTGTGTTCAAGTCAGTTACTCCATCCCTGGGTGTCTGCAGAGGGCTTGATGTTTTGGGCATAGCGGGGGTCCTGTTCGCCTGCGCACCCCTTTGTAGCTCACCTGGTGTGACCCCATCTCACACCCGAATGTCTGAGCGCACCATCCTGCGCTTCCTTGTGACTGTTCAGAGCTCTGTCTTTCAGACTACCACATCCAGTCTCTCTCTCTTACTTTTTACTTATCATTTCTGAAATATGTGGAAGCAAGGTGCTCATTTTGTTCATTTTAAATCTTCGCAGGATGGGTGATTTTTTTTTGCTGGTCAGTACCAAATAGACCGCCCTTTTACCACACAGGGAATTCATAAATAGGGATTTAGGGAGGGTGGGGCTGCTCCTTGGTTGGTAAAACTATGCAGTACAGGCCACAGAAAAATTATATGTTGCACGGATGGTGTTCTGACTGCAGTAATTTTATATTTTCTGGGGCAACTCAAGTTGCTCTTGAGCCCAGCCTGAGAATTTCAATGCCTTAAATCTCAGTGGCTTCTTGGGGGTCTTCAGGCTCAGCCAATCAAACTGCAGGGGAGTGAGCGTTCTGCAGCATGGGCCTGAGACGCTGATGCCTTCTGTACTCAATCTCAGTCCCCTGACTTCCTCTCAAGGACCCGAAAGCATGAATTACAGGGAGTGCACTTTGAGACCCCTGGGTCAACAGAGATTGGTTAGCAAATACATTTTCACAAGCCCATTCTGATTCAAGCTGTGTAGGTTAATCGCAAACGCGTATTCTGAATTCCAAGGACCGGGATATCGTGTTCTTTGTGAAATCCTCGTGGAAACAACAGTTCATGAATAAATGATATTTTGTTCAGCTGGTTTGTTGCCGATATGCAATAGCATATCTTAGATGTAATTTTTGAGGATCTGATACTGCACCAGTTTGAAATAAGATACACAGTAAAACATTCAGTTTTAAATCAACTCTTACAGAGTATGGTTCCAAATGAACTCATCGGTACTCTGTTAGAGTTGAATAATTTCCTGTGTAGTACTTTAGTTTTGACTATGTTTTATTTACGTATAGTATTCGGACAACTTCTGGATATTAGCTCTTGGGTTTTACCAAATATACCAAAGTATAATATTCAAATATTGAGACCTGGTCTCCACACTCAGCAATTATGTCCCCACTGATTTCTTAAGAAAACAATCTCTTTCTAAAATAGTTATTTTCCATACAACACAATATGACAATGAAAGCATTGTCCTGTGATGGGAATATGGGAGTATCTATTCTTCATGACACGGTAGCTATTTCTGACATAACGCAGCCTTAAAAGAGTGAACTATCTTTCAGTAGACATTGAGTGTCTTATTATGATGAATTAACAGCTTATAGTAATTCAAAAGTTGCAATGATGGATGGAATAAAAGCCAGCACACAAAGTAAGCATCCACCAGTCCCCATCAGCAAATTTTTTAATTCGTGTTTATTAGGACTGGTGGCACATCTAAATTTTTTTTTTTTCTTCTATGAGTAAGGTGTCTTATCCCCAGCTGGCTTAACCTCATTTCTGTTTCCCCCGTTCAACCTTCATGTAGAAAAGAAACCCAGCGGTAGGACTGGCTTTGAGATCCAGGTTTGAGCATCCCTGCTTCAAAGACTCGCTGTTTTTTTGAGCCTGCAGCCAAAATCCGCGGGAGGTCCTCCCTTGCCCCCCCCCCCCCCGCCCCCCCGCTGCCCGCGCCTCCGTGAGCTCAGGAGGGGGCGGCTACGCGGCTCGCAGAGGAGCGCGTGTTTCGGGAGCGGGGAACCGAACGACCTCGGGACTTCGTCCGCCGGCCGACGGGATACGCCACAGGCCGACGACGCCCCCGCGCGCGCTCCTCGGGGTCCTCGCGCGCGCCTTCGTCCCATCCCGGTAATGAGGTCTAATCGAGGGGAATGGAGATTCGGCGATTCTCCGCTGCTCTCTGCCTCCCTGTTTGCCGCGCGCGAGCGGAACACCGCGTTATCCGACGAGACGTGTTAAACGCCCTGAAAATTGCAGTGTGTTCTTCCACTTTAGCCTGATTTAGGGAGTTATTTTGCGATGTTGTTCTTCCTGAGTGCAGTTCCCTCTCAGAACATTGCATTCAGGCCATTAAATCCCATCCCTTTCAGAGGGTAATGCACCTGCTTAAACTGTTTTGTGAAAGCGAGTTGATGACCATGAAGTGCTTTAATGCAATGCACAATTTTTAAATAGGCACATTTAGCACCAATCAAGTCGGCTTCGATTTGACTTGCTTTTTTGTTTTCAATTAGAAAAAAAACATCCCCTCATCAAGTTATGTGGATAGATGAACTTATTAGCCGATGTTCTGTGATTACTCATGACTTTATAGCTTTAGAAGAGAAGGCTTGAAATGTGCTTTATAGCTCCCAGCATGTCTAAGGAACATATTTAGAAGAAATATTGTGGTACTAAAAGTGAGCATTACATTGTCAGTTTTAAAACGGACAACAGACGTAAAAACCAAGTATTCTATCTGCACACTGTACATTTAACAGGGGCACCATTTAGCTTATTCCGCACCTGCAAAGATTAATGATAAGAAGCCACTTTATAGCTTCACAGCAATGAATTGAAAATTACCGGCTAAACCAGTCACCTGGTTTGTGTATTGACAAGTTTTTATTTTTTATTTTATTTATTTTTTCCCCCAGTCAGCCAGATGCATGGCATTTTATATTTGCACAAATCCCCTAACAGACAGCGGAGGCTCGCAGCAAAATTATGCACCATTAAAATTTATGGCGGCCTGTGCAGGATGCGGTGCCGGTGCCGGCTCCACATGGGGTTATTAAAGCGGGCGTATAATATTTGAGTGCTTAATTGAGTTCTCCTTTCACGGCGTCTTTTCCCTCGCCGACGTTTGGCTTTTTTATTTATTTTTTTTGTTGTTGCGTTCGGGCTCCGCGCTACGGAGAGATTCACCCGCCGGCTCGCTCGCGTTCCGCTGCCCTCCATCGATTTCTCTTCTTCTTCTTTTTTTTCGGGCTCGTCTGGGGTTTTCGGATCTCTCAGCAAAAAAAAAAAAAAGGTAACCGGCGCCTGCCAAATGGGTTCGGAATGTTAAGGAACCGGGAGACGGGGGGGGGAGAAGGGGCGAGAGGTACCTCAACTTTGAGGACACGCTGTCCGGAATCTCGATTCCCGGGGCTGGGGGGGGAGGAGGGCCAGGCATGTACTTGGGGGGGGGGGGGGGGGGGGGGGTGAGAAGTAGTAGAAACATCCCGGTGGATGATGACTCGGCCCGGATCATCGCCAAGGAAATGGGGGTGGGTGGGCCGTCCCCTGCCTCTCCCTCTTAAGATCCAGGGTTTGCTTTGGTGTTGCCCGCCACTCCGAGCTGCACAGGTAAACAGACACAACTGTTGCCAAGAGGTGGCAAAACACGCACGCGGGAGTGCACCCGCTGTGCGTGGGAAATCAATATCCGCTCAGCTCTGGGCTCTGTGCGGCGACCGTCTCTCAATAGCGTTATTAATTATTATTTCTCTCTGCATCTCTCCGTACACAATGCCCAGGCAGATCCGCGTGGGAGGGCTGGTGATCCAGTTTCGCACCCATTCCTATTACAGTGGTGTCAACAAAAATCTGCAAACAGCTATGAAAAGTTGCGGGGTGGAACCCTTCCATATCCCCTGCTATACGCGTGCTTTGTTACTTGACCCTTTGAGAAGTAGGCTCTTTGGAATTCTAAGTCAGTGTTCTAGAGCTCCACTGCTTTCAGCTTTAGAATGTTTGGTTTGGAACATTCTTATCACATGTTTGTGAGCCTGGGGTATGTGTAGCACCAGAAAACACACTGTGAACCGTGAGGTCAGGGGAAGCGAAACAGCATCGTCCATCACCGGTTTCTCTCGGGGACGAGGCGGAACCTTCCAGAAGCGAGGCGCAAGCCGGCCTGCCGAGCGTGCATGCGCTCCCTGCTCCGTGGCGGAGGACGGGTCTGCGGGAGGGGAGCGCCAAGAAAACATTTTCCGAAATCTGCCGTGAGGTTATTTCGGCGGGGAGCCCCTGGGAGTTCTCAGGGCCACGGCGTTCCACGCCGACTCAGACCTGAGGGTGTAATCCCCGCCTCTCTCCGCACCCCCCGCCTCCAGCGGGACACGGCGGAGCCTCCGCCAGCGGCTGACTGATCGGCATGCATTTTTAATGCCGGCGCCGGAGAAACAGAATTCTCTGAGCGAAAAAAAGAAAGTCCCCGGTCCGAAGAGTGGATTTCACAGGAGTTCACCGAGAGAGAATGTGGTTATGTAAAGATTGGGGGGGGGGGAGCAATTGCATTCCTGACTGGTGTAACGCTGGCTTGACACAACTGACACTGCGGAGTCTGGAATGATGGATTAGCATGCCAGGAGAAGACTGAAACTGCGGTTGGAGGCAGTGAGAGAGCCTTTATTGCTTTAAGGGGGCCAAAGCAGTTGATGTCTGGAGCCAAGTGGTTGTGTAGGCCATACCGTATAGAATCAAACGCATGCAAATAACCCCATTTGGGGGGGAAAACTTCGAAAAGCACCGTGAGAGAAGGTGGCCACTGCTCACGCCCAGCAAGGGTTAAACTGGTATTAAAAATGTATTACGCCATTAATAAAGAGCATAACAAAACCAGTTTGATGAACCATGGCTTTCTTGGTTGGCATGAGTTTGGAACAGTTATGCCTCTCTCTGACAGTGAGGAGGGGGATTTCTCAACAGTGGCTTGTGCTAGCCACCCAGGCCATCCAGGCTGGATGGGCTACGTATAAAAAGTGCTGTAATTTCTACATGGTGAAGCCAAAGTGTATAACAAATCATCTTTGATAAAAGCTAAGAATTTGCTCTTTAACCATGTTAAAGATTGTTTGATTGCAAATCTAAAATCGTGGACTACATAACCAAATCAAGAAAAAAATATGTCTCTGTCCCAAACGTTATGGAGCTCATGGTTTGTGATTAGATTGTTCCTAACTGAAGATTCTAATATCAATGTAACAATCAATACTGATAACTGAAAGTAATGGAGTTGTATAACACTGACTTAGAAATTCGGGGAAAAAAAAACATTCCAAAAAAACTTTCTCTTCAGGGTTCATCAGGCTGACATCCCATTCACAGTGCTCCACATCCAAACTTACATCTCACCCCAAACCACTCAAAACCCATTTCTGTCAAATTAATATTTCCTAAATGTATTTTTTAACTGACTTGCCTTTGTGCCACCTGAAAAGAAATATTGAAAAGGAGAAAATGCTGGCAGTTCTTGCTGAATTTCACAGTGCCTTGTCGTTCCTTTATTTCTGGTGGCAATTTAACACATTACCAGACACACCAGCACCAGATTACGGATGCTTTAACATGGATAAGTGTAATTTTGCAAAGACAGGTTATTTAATCTGTCAGTAATCCATGCTGTGCCTCTATGGCTGTTATGAACAATGGATGAAGAGAGACTATTTTCAGAACCTTTTACTGAATGGCATAATCGACCTTTACAGAATATCATGATGGAACAGTGAACTAGCTGAATTAAATACTTGCAATTAACTTTACTTTTTATCTACCTTAGTCCACTGGTACATTTTTAAAATGTATCATACAATATTTATCACAATGATAGCTATCTTACATTTCCTATATCATATCAATGTTGTTTACAGCATAATGTGAATGGACCATTTCCCTATTGCAAAAACCCTGAAAAAACTGTTGAATCGACGGTTATTTTATTTCAAGTCATGAATTTCCAAATATTACTTGGAAAACAGCCTGTTTGTGCAGAATAACGCTGAACCGATTTCTTTAAAAAGATGTTTCAGATGTGAACTCACTTGAACCACGTGAATACAACAGAAGTGGAAAGTCCAGGAATCCGAAAGTAAAAGTCCTGCCATGTGTTTCTTCCTTACCCATGATTTCAGCCAGCTGATTTCACTGATTAGTTCTACTTCTTGGCTGAAGAATTGTGCTTATTAGCAAATCCAAGGAATTGGAAAAAATTACTGTAGAGGACTTTTACTTTATGAACCTGGATTTTCCACCTCTGGCCATAAACAGAGGCAGGAAAAGGATGAAATGGACTTTTAACCACTGAAAAAAACTACTGCAAATACACTTTTACTGATTATTTATCTATGCATTTTCACTGTAAGTGCACATGTTCACATACATTTAAGCTTTTCAATATATATTCAAAGAAGCCTTGCAGCTTTTATTTTTCCCTCACTTCAGTCCATTTCCCTCTCTTTGTCCCCTCTGCTGTTCCAAAGCTGCTCTGCCTGTGGCGGCAGTTAGCTGATCCTGAGCAAGTTTGAGGAATGCTGTGATCAGTGTTCAGGAGGAGACCCCTACTGCTGTTGCTGCCGAGCCAGCGGTTTCCATGGTAGCAGAAAGCCACATAGAGCGGCGCGGATGGGAAATCTGTGTCATCGTAGAAAGCCATTTTTGAACATGGGGAGGTGCCCCCGTTCCTTTTTACATGTGCAGGGTTTTTTGACTCCATAGTGCTTACGCTTTTGCACTGGAGTGCATTTTCCCGCCCCCGAGCAACGGCCATTTTGCTTTGGCTGCTCTCTGCGGTAGTTCATTTTGCTCTCTCCTCTCCAGTAACGCGCCACCGGGCAGGGAGGATTTACACGGTCTTCTGCCTGGAGCCAGTCTACCCAACTGGGTCTCCTAAACAGCCTCCACACCCCCACCCCGCCCCAGACACACAACACACACACACACACACACATAAAAGTCTAACGTTCTCCCCGTCTGGATGCCTGCTGGATCTGTGGTGTCCGTCACTCCTCTCCGAGTTCGCTCCCGGATCACGCGGAGCCCGATGCCACGTCTGCTCCAGCCTGTTAGGAAGATTGACAGCCGACGTGTCTTTGACTGATGGGGCCCTGTTTGACTCCAGGCAGTGAGTTGTGCGCCGGGCACCAAGGGAAGGAGATAATCCTGAGTGGGAAAAGCTCATTAATAAGCATATTTTAGAGATTTACTACACAGGAAGCAAACGAGGAGAGGAAAACAAGATGTACATCATCTGGAAGACTGAAGAATTTATCACTGCTTCTCAGGGCTTTGGTCACACTGCCCATGAAAAAAAAAGCTCTTTTGTGAATTAAAACTTTCCATTAAACTTTTTAATGATGGGGAAAAAATGTGCCTTTCTTTGGTACAACTCTCCTCAGTAGCACTTGCTGAACCTAGAACAGTTTGCTCTGAGTTTGCAAATTGTCAAGCTGACATTTAATAATCCCATTCTTATTATGTTATTCCTGGGTAGAAAAGAAAAGAAGACAAACAACAACTTAGACTGATAACCGTCATGTTCTCTGGGGGAAAATTTAGCTAAGCCTCCCATTTCAAAAATAAAAATGACTTTCAAAAACATTCTGGATGATGCTGTCTACACAGGTGTTCGGTCCGACAGTCTTCTTTTCAGACAACAGAATCCCATTCATTCAGGTCCTTATCATGCAAATCATCACATTTGTCTGCTCTCAAGGCTAAAATCTGGGCTTTTTTCCAGTTTCCACCCCAAATGAAATTACTCCTTCAACAAAAGTTGAAAAATAAAAAAACCTTGCCGTTTAATTTCTCGCATGCTGCTTCCTGTGACCCCTGACCCTAATCAACCACGACCGCAGCGAACCGGTACACAAGATGGTGGACGACTGAGTGATTTATATGTAAATAAGTGTTTGAGTTTTGGTTTTACACAGTAAAGTGTCTAATGTCCAATAGGGACCATGTGTACTCTGCAAGAGTTGATTTAATACTGAACATTTTACGGTGTACTTCTGAGTATGAAGAAGGACCAAGCTAACACAGAATGTCCTCACAATGTACCTGGGATGTTTTGTCAATGTTATAACATAGTTATTACATGGCAGCAAAATTGTGAGAACGTTTTGTGTTTGCTGGGTAGCGGCCAGCCTAGCAGTGAGAAACATGGGTGGCATAGAAATGACCTTTAAATCAGTAACTACTGTATTTGATTGTTTCTTTTAATGAACCCGTTTCCCAATTTGAGAAAGACCTACAATCAGCATTGCATTCCTTTTTTATTCAACTATGTCTGCAGATTGCATTCATTATTTTCTTAATAAGGGGAATGAATCAATTAACCTTTTGCTGATTTATATAAAATATATAAAACAGCAACCAGCTATGAGGTAATAAAACTTAATCGAGTTAGTGCATTTGAAGGAAGGAATTCGGCATAACAAGACGGCTAATGACTCAATTAAAGATTGTGGGTCAGAGCCGTATTCGGGGGGCTTGTCTGGTTGTAATATAGTATTGTTGCATCACTGGTCTTCTTAATTACACTTCTCCAAGACACGGTCTGCTTCTGATTCACGAAATTATACTCGATAAATCCTAACGGCGCTTAACACCAACATAGTCCGTCCTAGCTTCGGCTTGTGCCTAGTATCCCTTATGTTTGTTGAAGTGTTTGTTTTTTGGATGCCCCCCCCCCCCCACCTCACCTCCTGGTTTTGGATGTTCTCTCCTTAATAAGTTGAGGAACAAGAAGGACAAGGGAGGGAGGGAGGGTTTCCTCCAAGTGCCACAGTGTCACAGCTTCCTTGAACAAGGGGAAGACGCCGCTTTTGTATTGAGGTCTTCCTGGGCGATCCCCCCTCTCTCTCTAGCCGTGAGTGCTGGAGACAGCCGAAATGGACCGGGCGTCCCTGGGACTCTGACTCTGACTGATCTCGCAGTAGCTCATGCGGGAGTGCTGTTTGATCAAAGGGTTTTTTTGCACGGGAGTGCGATGGCCTCAGACAGATGGTACAGAATACCTGCCAAGTGAAATGATGGAGGCGATGCAGGTAAATGGTAGGAAAGGAGAAGTGAAGTCACCCGCAAATGGGTACAGGTAGAGGGTGGAGTTAGGTGTATCAACCAATTGGAAAAAAAGGAAGGTGTCAGGAGGTGTCTATAGGGGGCAAAACCCTGCTTAATTTTAGAGATGTTCCAATGGCAGGGGACATTTTGTGATGCATTGCTTTCAGAAGATCCAGTGATCTTATGAAGGGTGTGCTAAATTCGATTTCATTTTTTATACTGACATAAAAGTATAATTGATATATGATTTGATGTCCAACAGAAAGATGAACACAACTTTTCAAATGAATATGAAAATCTCGCTATACACCCCCACATATTCGTAGGTTAAACCAGACATCCCATGGTTTATCCTTTAAATGAATTCCAGTGGCTGTTTAGTGCTTTAATAGGAGATGCTGGATGCAGCATGACTTGTAGACGCAGTTGGATGCTTTGTTTCTAGGCAGCCGAGGCCACACAAAGCAACGGAGATTGAACGGCTCGACAAGCTAACGTCAAAGGTCGAACATCGACGCAGACAGTTTGCCCATTTGCTCTAATGGTTGCGGGCGTGCGAAGGGAAATCCATTTCTCCGTTCGACTGTGTCAGGGTCCGGCGTTCCTCTGGAAAACTCACTCGGCCGTTCTCAATCACTCAACCCTACGCGTCATCGCCCACCATCGCCGACCACAACATCATCTCAGAAGCGTTAGGCTTGAGTGAAGAGCGGAGAGCATTTTAGCACCGCGGAGACGTACGATATTTCTCACGTTTGAGCGGGCAGGACGGCTGTCAGCCCGGCCTCGCCGCTGATCAATAATTTGTCTCAGAGAGCAATCGGGCCCTCGTTAGCTTGCGCGACCTTGAGACCTTTGATCAAGGGCGGACCATCGACAGGCTCTGACAACGCCCGGGGGCTGACCCGGTGTCACTGTCCCGATGTCCAGGGAGGTAATTAGGACTTCAGCTGTCAAAGCACCGATCACAAACCACCTCCATTATGCACAGCAGGGCAGCCACAGCAGTGGTAACAACTCTGCTCTTTTGCCTAAAGGTGGATATGGTGGCCATTTTGTGCCTATTTGAAAAGCAGTGGCACTTTAAAAAGGACAGTTTCCATGCATTAAATAAGGACAGTGGATTGCACACGCTTGAACCACATTTAAAAAGCTTTCATCATTTAAAAAAATACATATATGGAGCGGCATAATTACCTGTTTTGGTAATCTGTTTGGTATTGACCATTTTCATAATTGAATCAGGGACAGTTGCATCATTTATGAGTTTTACATTGCTGACACTTCATTTTAACAACTGTATTTCTGAGGTACCATTTTTTTTATTATGAGCAGGAGTCAATCTAGGGTCATGCTTGTTCACTGAAAATTGTACTTGCTTGGTCATGCCGAAGTGATTGCTGTTAGCCAACAGGGGACGCTGTGTGCAGATGTTGAATGGGCGGATGTGCGGCATCAGCACTTGTTGTAACAGCCGCACAGTTCTCAACAAAAAAAAAAAAAAATCCACATCAGTCTAATAAAAGCAAGTGCTATCGCTCCAAAATCGTGTTTCAGAAAACAGCAACCCGCCCTTACACGCCCAGATAGAATCAGACGCGTTAGATCGATCGCAGACGTGAAGAAAAGTCGCAGCAAACCTGTCTAATTCCTGAACAGCCACCGACACCAATGTGTTAATTTCACTGTGACAAAGGAACACTGCCAGACAAGGTCACTTCGACCCCTCCCCCCCCATTATAGCCCCCGCCCCCCCACCCGCCCCCACTGGAAACACCACGGCAACAACCGCGCCAGAGCACAGGGCCAGTCTAGTGTCTATAGCATGACTGCAAATAGTCATCTCAAGGGCGATGTACAGTGTGTGAGTGGAGAAACTGTCAGCTTCGATAGCACCCAGCATCCCAGTGTCCAAATTAATTAGCATCTCCCCATGGCTGAAATTAGAACAGTCAGTGCTGACCCCCTTTTTCTCCTTCTTTTTTTCCCCCTCTTTCCCTCTCATTTGTGAGTTGGCTCTTTGGCCTGGCCATTCACAACGTGCACCATACTGAAAGAAACCGAAATAAACCTTTTCTGTGGACTGAAAAAAAACTTATCTGAGAAACGTTTTTGACAGGAGAGGCCATTCTGTTATATTCATCTCTCCCATTACTTTCTCTCTGTTTGAAAAAGGAAAGAAATAAAAGAGCTAGAACGGATCTTGAGGTGGCATCAGGCTTCATTCTCTTGTAATGTGGATGGCACGGGTGCTTTAATTATTCACAGATCAAATGAGAATGCACTAGTTTCTCCATTTATTTTTCTTTCATTATTTATTTTTTTAATTTTTTTCCTCAGGCACACAGTCCTTAATAGGCTGCCGGCTTGTTCCAGGTGGAGTGATTTTTCTTTTTCCTTGCCGAAAAATATCAACAAATCTCTCTGGCCTCCGTCCCAATTTTTTTTTCCCATCCAGTGGTTTATCTCACTGCATTTTTCCAGACCCACAGAAGCCCTCGATACCCCTCATTAGTTCATCTTTGTCATCCACCCCCCAACCCTCCCTCCCTCCCCCCCGACCCCAATTCCCCCCCCGACCCGGTGCTTCTTTCCTAATTTCCTTCGCGGGCCGCGACGCAGCCCGAGCATCGTGACGGGGTCCCGCTACACTCCGTCTCCCTCCAGGCGGCGCGTCCGTCCGACCGACAGGGTCCTTATTAGCCGCGCGGCCGCCAGCCACCGCCGCGGCGGGAACCCGCTGAAGAGACGCGGCGTCATTGGGCCGAGCGAGCGAGCGAGCGATCCCGCCGGGCTTTGGCGCCGTGGAAAAAAAAAAAAACACATCGTTAGCGTCCCTAACTCATTTTGCCTTGCCGGCATGGCGACCCCCGCTCACCTGACGAGGGTTTGCGTAGGCAGTTCAACCGACCACGCGGCTCACGGGATGGGAAATTAACCACAAGGTCGCGGGGGGGAGGCGGTGTAGTATGATGGGTAAGGAGCTGGCGTTGTGACATAAAGGTCACAGGTTCGACACTGGCGTCGTGCCCTTGAGCCAAGGTACTTAACCTGCATTGCTTCAGTGTATATCCAGCTTTATAAATGGGTGCAATGTAAATGCGATGTAAAAAGTTTGTGTGAGTCGCTCTGGATAAGAGCGTCTGCTAAATGCCTGTAATGTAATGAGGCCAAACTTCAGTCATCAGAAGCAGCTTGTCCCCCCCACAAGCATCTGCAGAGACAGAGAAGAATACTTTCCACAGAGTTTTTAAAAAAATTTTCGTTACAGGTGGGCGACGGCACTGTCGACATTAAAATAGTCCACAGTCTCAGCGCTCACCACTTAACGGAGGCTTACTCTGATTTACAGTCCAGTTAAGTCACGTTAAACTGCCGTCAAATGATATGCAAATCCTATCGAACCTGTGGGAGACGAATATGTGCAGCCAGTTGTAGATTTAAAAAAAAAGAAGAAATGAACAGTTCGGGTTTTTCCCTCCCCTTCTCTTCAAGTTAGATTATCATGGCAGCGCTTCTCATTTCCACCCTATCTTAAAACGCTCTCTTTCATCCTCCAAATTAAATTGAAACTTAGCAATGGCGCACATGATTGTTAAAGGCTCGAGATTAAATGAGCCCGGGGCCCTTGTTCCTCACAGAAGAGCGAATCCAAAGTTGTCTGAGTCACTGTATGGAGAAAGGTGCGTCCCTGGTGAGTGCAGGTCTATTGATTGAAGACTGAGGCTCCGACCTCAAATTGGTTGTAGCGATTCTGTGTGCTGCCACTGACTTTCTTATTTTAAGCCTAGAAATGAGTAACGGTATTGTGTGGCGGCAAATACGATTGGTTAATGCAATCCACGATTAGCGGCATAATGGTGACTCTCTCTGAACTTCTCTCTGAAGTTTTTCTTTATCTTTTCTGGCTTGCTTGCTTGGGACAATCTGGGCATCGTGGAAGTAATGTAATCTGCATGCACTAGACAGAACAATCTCATCATATTATAAAACCATTATGCGTTATGAATGAACTTTCTCTGTTTCAAACCAGGTAATCCAAATGCTATGCCTACATTTTCAATGACCAAACTGGACCAGTGTGGATATTTCAAACCTATCTGTTTTTAGAATCTGAATATTATAATAAATTGATCAATTTGATTAAATGTATGGCTTTTAAAACCTCTGGCCTACATGTATCATATGCACATTTGAGTATCCAGGATTTAATTAGCTGTTGTGTTTTTGCTTGTCTCTGTCCATTACATTTCTTGTTATCTTTGCTATAGCTTTGCATGGCTTCTGTTTAATGCACTCAGTGCTGGTTTCCGTTGTGCATTTAGTAAAATTTGGTTGGCTCTAATTTCCTTGGTAATAAATCCGACTTCATTTCATATTCGAGGAAACGCTTGTCATTTATGAAAAATCATGCAGGCAGGTGCTAAAGGAGCAATGTCATTTCAATGTGATCATTAAAATGGAAACTGTCATTTGGGTTTCTCTTTTCTAATGAGTTTAAGCCATGTAAAATGAACCTTCATAATGCGATTCAATCATTGGGCTGTATTAATAATGGTACTTAGGTTAGCCGTTAGGGTGTAGTTTGAACATGGAAATAATTATAATGACCTGCGTACAAGCTAAACATGATTAAGACAGATTTGTTTAATCGTTGATATAAAATATTTGAACGTTGACATTTCTATGCAAGCCTTGTCCAGAGACATTTTGGGATTTAACAGAAAATGGCATAACGTGTATAATATACAGCAGGACATTTAAATCCTGACAAGCTATAAAATAAATAAATTAAATAAATGAATAGGATAAAAGACTAGAAAGTTCAGACAATGCCTTGTGGACCAGTAAATACCTTATATCTCTTAGACCCGCCATTGTGAGCATAATAGCCAATTTAAAGAAAAAAAAAACGGTCTTCGCTAAAGATCGTTCGCGCAGATCCTTCGCACGAAAGCATCGTGTTGAGGGCGGCTCCGACGGGCCGTGACGTTCGCGCGTTCCCCCCGAGGCACGTGGCTGACGCAGCGGCGAGGATCGGTGCCTGAGAATCCGAGCGGGGGGGGCGTACCCCGAGCTGAGAATGAGATCGGCTCACGCGCGTCCCGTGCTTCACGCAGTCCCCATCGCGGTGGATCGGCGTGCCGGAGTTTTCCGTTCTGTCCGAGGCGGACGTCTGTCCTGCGGTTCTTCTTACTGGTCTAAGCTGCAGAGGCAGGTGCTGTACCGTTGGGGTAATGTTGGGTTTCTGATGGGGCAGAGATGGACAGTCCAGGGGTCAGAAAGTAAAGGTCCTGCCACGTGTTTCTTTCATTACATTACATTACATTACATTACAGGCATTTAGCAGACGCTCTCATCCAGAGCCACGTACAACAAGCGCATCAGTTCAAGGTGCAGAGGTGCAGAAAAACACACTAGAGTGAAGTAAAGAAGTGAAGTAAAGAAGTTTCACCCATGAACTCGGCCAGAACTTCAGTCAGAGGACGGAACTTCCTAATCAGAACCGAATGTGCGTATACACTGATCTCGGTAATGTCCTAAACCTGTCAGTGAACGTTCTCAACACGAGGGGTTCTGAGAAACACTAATAGTTCACTAAGGAAGGGTTCATACATATCACAAACGCGGCATAACTGAGCCCGGATTCAGTGAATATGATATAGGTACATCTCCAGGCTTGTCTAGGGAGTCTAATAAATCTAATGAAGAAGTGATGGAGTGCGTGATTGATTGAGTGTGTCTGAGTCATCGGTTTTGTACTGAAGTCCGACGTCCTTCCTCGGATGAGTGACTGCTTTGGTCGAACTGATAAATTTTGTAGACTGCGCAAAATGGGTATTGACAGTACTACAGCGTGCTCTTCCTCCTTTTGACAAAGGCTGTGGTGACCTACGATGTGCTATGTCATGACTGGTGGTGTTTTTGCACAAAGAAAATCCATCAAAAAAAAAAAAAAAAGAAAACAGTAGTGATTGATAAAAACTTGCTTGAAAGCCAGATCACGGAATTCTTAAGCTTATGGCAAATTGATGACCTGTCAATGTTAAAGTGCTACAGAGGGTTTACATCAGTTCAGAGAAACTTTGAAAATAGTGATATAACCAAACCTAACACACAGCATTGTGAGCTGCAAGTTTAAGAACTCAAGTACAAGTCACAGGAACCAACTGTAGAAAGACATTTGACAAAAAGAAACCAGCTTTTGTGTTCTCAGATCTAAGGTTGAGGCGGCAGATCTGCTTCTTGTTCAACAGACAGTTTGTGGGATTTGTCAGCATGGTTGATTTTTACAGTGGCCTTAATGCTATTTTTGTCCGAGGTTGTGTCAGTGCTCACAGTAGGTTTTGAGTGGTCACAGGTGTTGGGACACTGGGAAGCCCAAGCTAATCTTGAGGAGTCTTGCCCTGCTTCCTGCCTTATGATATACAATTTTAAAAATCCCTGGAAAATAGTCTTTGATGTCAGTAATGCGTGTGTCGGCGCTGTTCACTTCTCAGAAATGATCATCTGGTTAATTATTTCTCAAAAAAAGAGACATCAGAGAAATTCTTCCTGACCGTTATGCCCTGACATACTTTCCTTTTTGCACATTTCATGGAAAATGAAAGTCAGTTATTGATGTTGTGTAGTATATTATTTCAAGAATACGACTTGAAGTTTATCGACTGGTGTTAGAAATGAGCTTGGGCTGTTAACACATGTACAAGACATTGGCATTGTGCCAGCGTCTGACTGAGCTTGACCCTTACAAATAATATAACAGCTAAAGAAATATGTGTAATGCTGTTTGTAAGATCTATACATAACAAGTGAAGAATATTGGTTGATACATGTTTGGCTCTGGTACTGTCTTGAATGCTGGGTTTTATTGCTTTTAGTATGTTTTTTAATTTATTTTTATTTTTTACTTTTTTACTGTTTTAGGTGGTATGACACACTGCTCATGAATTTTAGGATTTTAAGTTCAATAGTATCCTTGCTCATGGTGCTTCTTGTTTAGCCTGCTCCATCTCCCAGCTAATGGGAGTGGCGGTTAGCCCCCTGCCTGGATAGTGGCCTGCTTGTGGGTTCCCTGGTGTGATGTTTAGTTTGTGGTGAACTGCGGGATGGGTCGGCTGCACGGTGAATTGCTCAGTGTTAATTCAGCGGTCACATGGTCCACATGGGCCGCAAACAGTCCCGCCCCCTCCCGCTCCTAGGGCCCCGCCTCCCGTGAAAGGGCCTCGTCTTAGCTTATGAACTTATAATACAGAATGCGCCCCCCCCCCCGCCCCACGCTCGTGACATATCTATTATCTCACAGAAGAGGGGGGGGGGGGGGGGGCAGAGCCCCAGGATACAAATGTACACTCTCAGACTTCATTTAACACTGAACATTCTGCTATGTGGAGATCAGTCTCACAGGATGCTTTCCTTCATCCCACATATACTCATCTTTTCATCCCTTCGCCCTTCTTACAAGCATAATATTCTAGGTTTTCAATATTTTATATTTATGTTGGTTCTATGCCTCTGGAATTTATTTTTCTCTTCTTTGCTTTTTTACTTTGCTACCTTTATTTTCCTCATCAACTATAAAATCGGCAGACCTCATAAAGAATCTGTGTGTGGCAACTGACTGGTTTATTTCATTTTAAAAATCGTTTCACACTGTACGCTTGTGAAAAGTTTGGTAACATTCAAAGTATATCAAAAAAAAAAAAAAAAACTGGTCTTGAATGCCAGTATACATCATTTTGAAATATATTCTGGATTTTTATTTTCCTCCAACATATCCTCCTGAGACCCAGAAGAAAAAAGTTTTACGTACTTAAATTTTTCTGATTTGATCGTGATGACAAAAACACGTTGCAGTGAAAACATTTTCAAAGATATTATTAGTATTTACTTATTGAATGTCCCTAGTGTGGGTATCAGCATAGTAGAATATATGGCTCAAAAGATTAAGACCAGAGATGTCCCCTACGAAGAACAAAAATGAATGATTTATAAGATGATATGAAATTAAATGATCCAATCTCCCCATTATGCTACAGAACAGTATTCTAAATCTTCGCTCAGTTTCTACAAGCATTAATCTGATGCAAATAATTTATAAAACACAAATTTATCACGCTCGTTTCATGTACTGTATGTATTTTCGTTTTTTGAGTAGTCCAGAACATTAGCATAGCTGTTATTGGCTTCTGTATCGTGGGATTAGTGAATTTGTGGGGGATGTAATGGCAAACTGCTTTAGTTGCTGTGTTGTTTCATTCGTGGCATTAAAAGTTTCTCAGTAAAAATCCCCCAAATGCACAACACACAAGAGGTGAGCTGACTTACTCTTTGGTGCCCAATGTACACATTTATAATGCAAATAAGTAAATGTCACAGTTTTACAATCCCTATGTGCACTATTGTTGCGTTCTTTACAAATATGCACACGTTTCCCAAAAACGGACTTAGATTAGACGTTAGAGAAATGGTTGGAGGGGCCTCATTTTGATTCCTTGAACTGAGTAACTGAAAGTCTAAAAGGGACTTTATTCCCACTGAGTTTTATATTAGCAGACTCAATGGAAATCCCAGCGGGGGCTCGGGAAGGATTGCTGTAGCCGATATGTGAGTCGCGGCTTCGAGAAAGCGGGGCCCGATGCCTCCCTTATTTTCGGTGACAAAACAAAATCCAATTATTTTCTCAGAGCTGCGCCTCCTGCTTCCCCTCGAGCCCCGGCGGGTCGTCTTTATCTCCGAACTCCCGTCATTCTGCAGAGCCGCCGCTAGCTGTGCCTGCGCCGAGAAGAGGAGCCGGGCTTACGCGTCGCTCCGGACGCTTCCGGCGCCGCTCCAAAAACCAACGCGTGGCCTCCTCGTGAGGGCGACGCGCGCGGCCGACGCCGGATCACCTGACCCTCCCTGGCATTCCTTTGATCTCGTGAAAGTTCTCGGCCAGCGGATGGAAAGCGCTCGGGCTCAGCGTCCGATGGAGTCTGCCGCCCGCGCTGGATTTCCGGTGCTTCCTTAGCAAACACATTTTTATCCCGACGCCGAGTTTTTTTTGTTTATTGGAAAATTGGCAGTGGCTTGCACCCCCTTGCTGTTCTCAGTTCTCTTGTTTCTCCTCTGCCCTCTGGCTGTAACTTGCTTTTTGGCAGGTATCAGGGAGTAGTGGTTATATATATATATTTTATTTTATTTATTTATTTATTTTTTTGAAAGGCAGAAGCCATTCCCAGAAAGTAACATCCAGCCAGTGGTTTGTGAACCCCCCACCCCCCATCCTGCCGCCCCCGGCTGCCCCCGGCTAAGGGTTTTCATTGCGTGGCTGAGCAGCAGTGACGTTCCCCAAGCCTGTGAAGTTGGCCAAACACAGCCAACACAGTCCCCGAAGCAGAAGCAGCTCAGCCATTTCAGTCAGGAAACTCTTGTAATACAACAGCACCTATTGATCTTTGCTCATCTGGTCGAGCAAAGTTTTGAGTCCCTGAATCCGAACCCTCCCTTCGGGGGGAGCTTGTGAACCGCCCCCGCCCCTCTCTCCCCCCAAAATTGGAAAGGAAGTGGAAATGAGGTTTTTTTGACAGCCGCTGTCAGACAGGATGTGCTACTGTAGCAGGTAGCTGGAGGGGGTGAAGCTAAGTGGGGACAAAGTCCTCCCTGGGGAGGTCATATGTTCCCACTTTTTTCGGCAAATGGGACACGGGTCCATGAAGGTGACCTTATCTCCAGAGCAGTGTGACTGACAGGTTTCCCAGCCAATCTTTCACCATAGGGGCGGAGTCTTGTGATCCTCGCTTTTCTTGATTCTTTTTTCATCTCTTCCAATTCCGAAGCCGAGAGATACAATGTTCTTCCCGGAGGGGACCGAAAGGAAAACATTTCTTTTTTTCAGGCTTTTAATTTTATTTTAAATTTTGGTGCTGGTAATTAATCTGCGCTGAAACAGCAGGACGATGATTCACAATGTTTTGAGTTGGTCGGTTCCTGCCAATCCTTTTGTAAATATTAATGGACATTGACTTTGAGACTGGCTAGCAGACATTGTGCTAGCGTCTCGTTAGGAATTGCTACAGGCCACCGTCTGCTTCCTGCATCACAAGTGGACTTTTCAGGGGACAGAATGCATGAAAAACAGGACTTCAAAACCCAGACTACAAAGAGACAGATGCCATTGCCGGTTATGAAGATTCTGACACCAGCGATACTGTCTTCTGGGACTGTAGCACAAGACATTTTTAATTATTACCCAGTCTGTATGCTTTTGATATTTGCATACTAAATCCTACCTTCACAGAGCGCGTTAAATTAAATTGTGCCTTGGCTCGGAGAATTTTTTTTTTAAGGATGTTTCAAGTCCACGATGAAGACAGAAACACCATATTTGATTTAATTCCTCTGTACTTTTGCTTAATGTTAACTCCCGAGAAAATATATTATGCAATATCTACGTTGGCAATGACAAAAATTCATTTTAATGGTAATTTCATCGCCATGGTAATGCCTGCCACACATGAAAGGGAGCCAAGCGTTTGATATGACTTACAATATGCAATAAAGCCAATATACTTGATAAACGTATATTGGATGTCACAACAAAAATGATCTTTGGTAATCATTTTGATTTGTCTTTCATGAGTGTCAAGAAGTCTTGTGGAGAGTTGTAGATTAAAATTGTTCTTTCCAAGAATGCAAAATATATTGAAGCCAAAACAAACAAATAAAAAAAAAACTCATGTGGGAAAAAACTTATGCAATCAACATCTTTCAGGTTTTCAATTCTCTTTGTAGTTTTGTTGACATTTAGCTTTCTTGACTCATGAAAGCATTCACCTTGAATATAATACAAAAGTATTATGCAAAAATATTCAATTCAAGACTTATGTATACACTGTGTACATCATTGGAAGGGGTGAATACCTGCAAGGCACTGTACATGCACACACACACACACACACACACACTAGAACACACACCATAAATAAAAAGGTGTCGTATGTCAATATACTTAAATGACATTTTTATTATTTCCCATGACTGCACACGTCCGCCATTTTATTCTCGGTACCTATTCCATCCCTTTAACAGAAATCCATCATCACCCCCGCCACACTTTACCGCCCCCCCCCCCCCCGCACGTGCCCACAGTCGTGTCACGAAACGAGCGCAGTCACTGTTTCCTCGGGGCATCGATTTCAAATGGAAACTTTATCGGCTACAGCGCCGGCCCTGACGAACGGAAAGGCCGATTCTGGCCGCCGTGCTCACGCTACGCTATGCTATGCTACGCTACGCTAGCAGGCCGCGCGCGATGACGCACAATGGAAAAGTGCCCCCCGCCGAGAGGCGTGCGAACGCGGCTAATGAGCCTGGCTCGGGCCCCCCAGCCGATCCCGGCACCCCAACGCACGACAGTGTGGGGGGAAAGAGGTGTGGGGGGGTGTTGAGGGGCTTCAGCCAGAACCAGCAAACCGCTCCGCAGCACCGATCGAGCGAATACAAGAGAGAGTAAGAGCCACTCATTTAGTTGGCGGGGCAAACTGGCTTCTTCATTCTCATCTGAGAAACAAGAGACGCAATATCAGTGCTGTGCTAGCGAGGCCTAAATGAATGAAAAATGTGATTAGAAAAGATTAGAAAACAAAAAATAAACAGCTGGCAAATGATGCAAACGCGTTGCCTGGGGGAAATCGGAAGAGGCTGTGGGTTATTTTTATTTTCAGCATAAATTATATGAGTTTTCTCCAAATGAAGGTGTAAAATCCTGTCAAGTATGTTGCTATTAAATTGGAAGATTTGATGGTTATCACAAAATCCACAGTGCCCTTTTGTTTGTTTTTTTGCAGTTGGGGGGGAGGGGGCCCTTTAATTCACCAAAAAAACTACTTCAGCCATGGGGGAGATATCTTTACTGCTGCACATTTTGAGAAGTAATTACTATGCATCACGCCGCATTGTCTCCCGGGGAGCGGAGGGTCAGTCCCGCTGTGGAAAAAAGGCGAATCGCTAACTTCAGCAGGAGTGGCACAGCGAGCCCCAAACTGCCTCGGGGGCATCTGTGCACCCTCTGCCGAGTAAATGAGGGCGAGCAGCAAATTAGGAACTCGGGAAGCCAATTCCGGCAAACCTCTGCCCCGTAGATAATCGTGAACTTTGCCGAAATGCGACGCCGCGCTGTCGTTCGTTTTAAACCGCTCGAATAGAAACGATAAGCATAGGTAACGGAATGTGTTGGAACCGTCCACGGCAACTGTCATTTTTTTGTGTTTTTGTTTTTGTTTTCCCACCCCAGGACTGTCAGAGTTAGGGCTGTTTCTCTCTCTCACTCTCTCTCTCCTAGAACTCTGCCAATGTTCCCTTGTGCGTGCTAAACATCAAAAATGTACTTACCCTGAAAAAAAGAGAGAAGAAGAATGGAATTAGAAACTGGAAGGAATTATCAATTATGGAATCACAGATGGAAAGCCTAAAAGAAAGTCTAGAGAACAAATGGGTGATCTAAATAGCATGCATCATTCAGAAAATGGTCTGGTGGCTCCAAGGCAAAGACGGGTTCAGCAATTATGTGAAAACTGAGGCCAGTGCCTAACACACGCTGTACTAGACACCAGCAGGTGATTTTTTTATTATTATCAGCGATTGTACAAGAAGGCCGACGGTGTTTTACACCCCCTCTTCAGAATAACCGAAGCTTATCAGTCGAGACGTCCATCTGTTCTCGCAAATAAAGTTTCGCCCGACTTGCGTCGGGTCCAGTTGGTTTTCCTCCATGAAAATTTCCCAAGACCATTTTAATGCTGGCATTAGAGAGCGTTGCTTCAAAGCCAAGATAAATCTCCTCTCAATCCTTTATTCGGGGGAACAGCAGACAGGGACTTGTGATGATGAGGGCATTAGAAAAAAACAGGAGCTGCAGAATCCAGCAGCTGCTGTTAAATTTACTGAGGCACTTTGGACACTCAGCTCAGATCCAGAGATAAAAAATTCACCACATAAATCGTGAGAGCTAATTTCAGTCCCTTTTTTAAAATGTTTTTTTTTTTTTTACCACAGCGTGGAGATATGTACCAAGGTACCAAGGTTGGGTGAACTAATGCAAAAGATTGCAATTAGCCACCAGAGCACATATCTTTGTTCTTTAGACTTAAAGCCTTAAACTTCAAATCAGTTTGGTTTTTCAAATTGATCTTTTTTTTTTTTTTTCTTTTGCAACTGTTCACACAATTATTTTACAGGTAGCCAGATCAGGTTTGCGTACTTTGAGAAGATGTGTTTTGTCATGAAATGATGACATAAGCCAGCCTCTGTGTTGCATAGGGAGTGACAAAGAATGACTTTTGAAAGCCAAAAAAAAAAAAAAAATTTTTACTCACAGCTCTTGGGGGGGGTCACTCAGACTTTTAACAAAAAACGTCTGCCTATAACGTTCTTCATGTGTCTCTTGGCGTCATAGATGTGGCCATAAAAATAAGAACTCCACAGTGCTGTGTTCATAAAGAAGAATCTCAAAGGGAGAAAAATTACTACCGAATAATGGAACCAGGCCGGATAGTCATTTGGAAAAGTATGAAATGGCCGAGCTGCGCGAAAGCTGAGAAACGATGGACATCGATCAGAGATAAGCACGTGGCCATTAAATTTGTAATGCATAATTTCCCGTTGAATTGTTCTTTAATTGTGGCCGTTCGCATGTGACACGCATAAAAAAAAAACAGCTTGGAAACGTTCCCGGTAATGCATGAGGTGGCACAAATTACCCCCTTTTCCTTTGTCACGGTGGTATTGTATATATATATATAGGTATACTTTTTTTTAACGTGTAGATTTTAAAACCTCCCTGAAACTCCAAGAAAAAAATAAAATAAAGCAATTGCCTGTTTCTTTTCCCCACTCTATTAGGCTGGAGCAGAAAGAAATACTTAAAGTTATGGATTTAATTAAGGGGAAACAACAGAAAAGTGAAGCGTCCCTTCATTTGTCTTTGCGGTGTGGCATTCTAATTCTGTAAACACGGCGCTTATTTTCTCCGCTGACTGATCAGTAATAAAGTGCCGGCCATTAACTTGTAATAGCATCCCTTCTCATGAAATGCCGAAGATCGATACGGGAGAAAATGAGAGGAGCGAGTGTTAATAGACTGTGAAAATCTTTAAGTATTCTGCTAGGATGGGGTGGGGTGGGGGGTGGGGGGAGGCCTGCATGTTCAAATGGAGAGACGCCCATTTTCTGCCATGTTGGAATCTCAGCGAGATGAGGGTCTCAGGGCAGACAACATCAGTTTCCCTCTGCCCATCTGTCTCACACGTAGGTGTTTCTCAGAAATGGATTTTCACACCAGGATGCATTGTAGTCGTCAAAAAACAAAACAAAACAAAAAACTATTATGTCTGTGTCTGAGGTGCCTGGTTTACTAAAAAAAACTGCATTTGCAGTGTAAGTGGTAAAGGCCTGTTGAGACATGTGCAAGATTTGCTAACCAATCGTAATACTTGAAATTCGCAATTAGGAGCTACGGTATTTCTCAGGGATGGTGACAGCATGTCTTTGCTCTTAATGCTAAGGCAGTTTATTTGTATGAATATGTATGACTGGGATGAAAGAGATAAAACTGGGAGGGAGGGGGGCGAGAGAGGGGGGGATTTTGCAAATCAAGCCCATTAAGTATTCCACTGAATCCACTGAAGCAATATCTTGTGCGAGTCTCATACTTGCATAAAAATTTTTTTTCAACATTTCAAAAGCATTAAAGCATTACATCTTGTTCTGTGGGCTCGACATATGATCGCATATTAACTGCGCGTCATAAAGAACCACATTAGTAACAAAAAATATATTTCTTTAAAGGGATGTACAGCCATAAATAAACCCCTGTCTTTTCACACAGGGGTGTGCAACTCCGGTTCCAAGAAGCCTGGTCCACATGTTGGATTTGATCCAACCAGCTACCTTGTTTTTAGTTTTCTATAAACCATGCTGGTTCACTCCTGTACTTGAGCGCAGTGAAATCTTTAGGACACACTTACAGACTGCAATGTGTGATGCGGTGCTTATATGGATGCCAGTTCAAGATATAATTGAGCCAACTAAATAATTAAGAGCTGAAGTTGGTGCAAAATCCTGAAACGGATTGGCACTTGTTGGGCACCCCTGTTGTGAAATAACACCAAATCTTCTGCTCTAAGACCATACCCACTATTACTGTGGGTATACAGGAAGTATATATAAGTGCAGATACAAGCCAGGTCTTGTGCAATATTCTAGACTGGTGCTCTCCCTGTCCATCAAACGCAAACGATCCCCTTTCCCCATGCCAGTCACATCTGTTTCCGATCTCTATTGTTTCTTTGTGTACCCAAAAACCCTCGGTGTTACATCTCCCTGCCTGCCTGCTCCAGCTTATCCACCACTGGCCAATTTTATCTCGGCCTCCTCTCCGCTTTCTGACAGTGAGAAATGTTTGCTCTGCGGAATCTACCCTCGCCTGTGCGTCTGTGCCTCCTACTGTCACACTGTGACTGCCTGTCGCCTGAAGTACATACATCTTATTTCTGTTTAAAATAACAGTGCTAATTATGAGCCGAGTGATCTGCCTCCTCCGAGCTGTTAGAGGTGAGAAGTAATCACCTGGGGGGGGAGGGGGGGGGGGGTTGTGGGATGGGGGAGTGGGGGGTACACTAATTGACAGGTTGGTTAGGAAGATGAATGGCATCGCGGGAGCGGTCTGTGAGGTAGACTAATAGAGCCGTTCTGCCTGTTTCAGTGGTCTTGCTGATGGGATATCGTGTACTGAGCCAACGCTTGTGCTTTATTCAAGGCTAAAAATGGCGGGGGCTCACCTTGGGACACTAGCCCACAGCCGTTCATTACCCGCGCAGAGCCACGGCCCCATACATCACACCCAGCCCGGCGGCACGGTTTTCCGAATACGCTCTCCATCCCTCGTCAGGTTGCATGTGTGGCGGTCGGCCACCTACCTGGCTGCTTATCAGAGGTTTCCGGTGTGTTTTTATTTAATAAAACTGAAAGTTGTAGTACTTTCAGCAGTGCATACTTTGAGAAGCAGATGGGTGTGAAGAATTGTAGTTCCATGCAGGATAATATGTCTAACTTCATAGCGCTGGTTTTGAACGAAATTATTTTGTTTAGTAGGATGTTATCAAATTTAAAAAAGACGAATCATTATTACTGTATTTTAACACTTTACGTGAACCATCCGAATGTCCACAGAGTTGTCGGCATCTCCGATGAAACTTTCTTATGCCTCCAATTTTCAGGACGGGTACTAGAAGCATGTTTGTGATCACGCACATCAAAGAGAACAAAGAACATCTTCCTCGCGCATTTCGGCTCGGCTCAAAGGAGATACAGTCACGCGCCACGGGCTCTGTGTTTGCTTTTTTACTCGGTGTATAGTTTGAAATCCATCTGTCTTACAATAATACTTCAGTGGAACACATCCTTTCCATCATGAACAGCACCTGGACTGAAACTGACATAGCCTGACAAGCAGTGTGTGGACCAAGAATTGCCTATTTAGGATGAAGCTGCACTGAATTCCACAGGCAACCTAATTCGCCTCGGAGACTGAGAGACAGAGCTCTGAAAAAGATTATTTTCTCTGACGAGTACCCCAGAAATGAGAAAGGATAATATAAAGTAATGAGGCAATCACGCATCAGTCTTGAATCTAAATCAACGTAGTGTTCCCTATCTTGCTGAGCAGAGCTATTATTGCATTTGGGAGTTTGATATGACAATTATGCAATAAAACATAAAAGTAAATAAATATAATGTGTACTAATGGATGTTAATCATGTGGACACAGCTAATTTTTGAAGTATACCTTTCACGAATAGTTTTCAATGTGGTTGAGTTTTTCCTCCTGTCAAACACTGCAGTCTACCTGCTCTAGAATGCAAATATCTCATTTCTCAAGCACCAATACGGTAACAGTTGTTATAGTTAGAGCTGAATAACGATTAGGATGGCAGGTATACCATCCCGCCAAATTACGCCTTAGCTGGGCGGCATTTGTCCCATACCTATACAGCACCGAGATTTTGGCACTTTTCAAAGTTTCCTGCAGACATATCCACATGATCTTCTGTACCTTCTGACCTCAACATGAAGTATGTCAACAGACATAATTCACAAACACCTTCACACATCCACACAATAAAACCCCAAACTGTGGGTTTCTTCTTCTTCTTCTTCCTGCTGATTACATCATCACAAATGCTCCAGGCCCCCAAATTGGACATTTAGCTACATCAGCAAATAAAAACATCAGATACACAGATAATTTTTTTTCTTCAGATTATTACATGCACTGGTGGCCATCAGATTCCCCCGTTTCCCTTGCCAGACTGTGTTGCATCCCAACAATATAGCTAGGCTATCTACCTATCTACAGGTATCGATAGACGTTTGAAAGGGTGATAGACCACTCCAAATGTCACAAATGAGTGTGGTTCAGCTGCCAACAGAAGTCAGGGAACTATCTAGCTTACCAGAGACTAAATTACAGGTGCTATCTCTGTAAAAGTACAATCAACAGCTCAATTTGCTACGCAGTTCGAATGAAATATTTGTGTATGACTTTCAGGTCAACTACAATGACTTCACCTAGTCTGGGGCAGATAAGCTCAGACAGACTTCAATAAAGGTAGTCTGCTGAGTGGAAACTTGGCTTTTTTATCAGGCTGAGAGTAAACTAAGCTGACCCAAACGCTCCACAACCAGAGCTGTGTAATGAACTGACAGTTCAGCCAAGGGGAAAAATAAGCCCCTTACCATGATTTGGAAATCTATGTGCCACAGAAGGCCCTAGATGGTGTCCATGTACCTTCTGAATGTTTTATAAGGTACAAAGAGGTCGGACAGCAGTGCAACCGTCACATATTTCTTGCGGGGCCATTCCTGTGTTCCCAGGGTCCTATATTCCCCAGATTTATATGGCACATGGGATGGGAACATGACAAAGGGTCCTATGCTCTTAGGGTCCTATGTTCCCCAGCTCTACATATGTGCTCTCCCAGGGTTTTATGTTCCCAATGTAGGACCCTGGGAACATAGATACGCTCCCTTTCTTGCTTTGTCTATATCAGAGGTGTAAAATCCAGGTTCAGCAAGTAAAAGTAATTTTTTCCCCCAGTATTTTTGTTCCAATCGTCTGGATTTGCACACAATAAGCACAATTCTTCAGCCAGGAGGTAGAACTAATTAGCGAAATCAGCTGGCTGAGATCACGGGTCAAAGAAACATGTGGCAGCGCATCCTGACCCCTGGATTTTCCACCTCTTGTCCGTATGAGCTGCGGGAACCTTGAGCACGATGAGATTTTGAATGTACTGCAGCTCTGAACATGATCCGGGCTATGTGGGGATTCTATTTTTGAAATTAGGAGGGGAATAACAAGTCGCGTTGGGCTTTCTGTCCCACAGGGAAACAGTGAACCGATTGTTCAGTGCCTTGCTCTACTGTAGGTACGTGGCAAATAGTGCATACAGGGCTTCCAAATGGGAGGCAGCTCAGGCTTGACTGAGTATCCCTGCAAAGCTCTACCCTGAGGTCTCCACATGAGGGGGACGCGTCTCACAGCAGCCTGATCCCAATTAGTATGGGCTCTCTCTCTCTCTCTCTGGTGTCACCCCCTGGGAGTGAAGCTGTCATGTATCCTCTGGGTTCTCCCTGGTCTCTGGCTCACGATTTAAAAAAGGGTGGCAGGTCAAAGTTTTAATGACACGTACGAGAATGTGCGGCCCATGATCCGAAGGATTCGTGTGAGATCATTAGCAGGGCATCGCAACAGTGACACCTGGTAGGACTAGGGCGCGGAGAAGAGCGAACATGCGTGATCAAAGCTTGAAGAGGGGTCTGATGGAACCGGGAGAGGTTCAATACCTCATGCCCCCGAGGAATGTTCTAGAAGATCTCTCAGGTCATCAGAAGAAAAAAAAAAGAGTATGGGTGTATTCGGGTGCAAGGCTACTGCACGTCATGCAACTCTGACTCTAGTCTGCTGTCATACTGTACTGTGCTGTTGCCGTGACTTGCCACAGTTATCCGAATATACCAGGGTAGCCTTGGAAACGGCAGAAACCCATTGTAGTGGGCACTACAAGATGCGGAGAACGTGGAACAAAGCTGTCGAGACCACGAGCCGGAGGGACGGCGGGCGCCGGATCGCCAGCTGCAGCCTGTCGCCTGGCGGGCAGAAACGTTGAAGGCTTCTCTCGGCTGAGGACCTGCTGTTTACAAGCAGAGCGATGTGAGACGAGGGTTCGGACTCATCTGAATTGCTAACCGGGACCTGTTGCCTTCAAAAAGGCAGATGGCGTACGGAGCCCCGTGGCAGGTGCATTTTTCCGATGCGCTCGAGGTAGCGGAGGAGGTAGCAGCTGACTGCCAATGCTGCCTCACGGAGAGAGAGAGAGAGGACGGAACGGAAGGGAGCTGACCCATCTGTCGGCCGCTGCAGATGGTCAATATGGCCTAAGGCGGGACAGTAACCCCGAGGATCTGGCTCCGCTAGCCGCTGGATGCTGGAAAGTCACCGTCTCCTTATTAATTTAAACACGACGCGGTGAAATGATAGCCTGGCAGCTGTGAAAGTTCTCAGCTGGGGAACCTGTGGAATCAAAAAGGACAGAATGGATAACGAAAGAACCCAGGTAGAATATAATTAAACATGTATGCATCCTTGGGCTGTTCTTCATCTTCAACTATTTCCTACTTCCTGCTCTGCAAGCTTTTCTGTACCTCGAATGATGAATTAGAGGTCAGTAAGACTATCCTTAGCTCAATATGCTTTTTTTGTGGACAGTCTTACAGGTTCAACACTGATGAGAATTTATTTGTTGTTAAACATCCCAAATCAACAAGGTGGAAAAACCTAAACCTGAGTCTGGATCGGATGTGATTTGATATTTGGGTGATTGAATCTTCCAATCCTGGAAAACTCGTTTGACTATAAAAGAATTCATTTTCATTATTTTTTTTTTTTTGAGTATGACATATAAGCCCATGGGGGGTGAGGGTGGCGGACGGTGGTTGTTGGCAGTGATCACGGACCAGGGAAGTGGTGCAAGAACTGATATTTGCAATCTACTGCACAGTACAGTTCCTCAAAAAAAAAAAACTTGCATGGCCCATGGATGGCTGTGGCCTTAAACAGCTGCATAGGGCTTTTATCCCTGCAGGTGCCTCTGTGAATGCCCGCATGTTGGTCAATCTGTTCAGTGTCAAGAAATAAAAACATGACATTACATTCGTCTGTTCGGGAGAGGTTTGTTTGTGAGTGCAAAAACATATTTTGAGCCGATTATTTTGCTTGACAGATACAAAAAGTATTTGTGGATCTTATTTTCTTTGTGTGAGGTTCATATTATTTATTTTATGATTTATGAGACAATAATAACCCCTTAGTTATTGTACGCACCGACTGACCTGTAACCCCGTACAGAGATTTAAGAGAGAGTAAATTTAGAGAAAATGCTATAGTTTTGCAGTGTTTTCTCGGGTGTATTCAGCAAATTACTGACTACACCCTCTGCGTTTTCACACAGTCAGCATTTTTCTGCGTGGAACTGTCCATTTCTCTCAACTGCACTCTTGCTTGTGAGTTCATATCACGACCCAAAAAATGCTTGCATAACATATTGTATTTAGAAAAATACATGGGCGCTCGATGTCTCTTGACCCCCCACTCTGAAAGGAAGCAAGCCCAGGAAAGGAAAGGTGTTTTTTTATTGTTGCATTGATGCAGCGTGGAAATGAGTTCCTTTAGAAAATATTTGAGAATATTTGACATGTTCCCCTTGACATAAAACCAATCACATTACCTATTTTCCTATTAGTCATGGTATGAAAGCGATCTCAATTTTGTGCATATGCCACGCAATCATTATTCATTTCAGTGCTCTTGTAAACAGTGTGCAAATATTGCTTGTTCCTTTGGTCTTGCATTCAATTTGGCAGCTATAAGCAGCCGAAATTGGTCTTCCGGAGAAACCTGTTTTTCCATGACACCATTGAAAATGTGTGCTTTGCCTTTTTACAAGTGTTGATATGTATTTATATGCGTTGATATTGTTGATATATTCAAACAGACAGCAGTGGCTACTGTAATACAACCCACCAGAACCAACAACCCAGCATTTGTATGTACACAAGCATATACCAACATATGCACTTTCTAATGGTTTTTCCAGAGACAAGATAAAAATTCAGATTGATAAGGCAACAGGCCATTTAAAAGCACATTCATTAAATTGCACAGACTCTATCTCTCTTTTGAATATCAATTTGTCATCACAGACTATAATAAGCCCAATTAAAAGTGTGCCAATTCACAATTTCTTTCTTTAAAAACTGCTAGTTGGACAGTGGGTCGCCAGCCGAATTGGGATTTCATAGTTTTCCAGAATATCTTGATGAAGTGCCACAAGCTATTATTTTAATTGAACTGAAATTCCTGTCCTCCTGGAGACACCACACAGTGCAGGGTCAGGGGTCAGAGTGCACACCGACGCACATCAGCAGTCTGTCGTTGTCTTGCACACTGCCACTGTTTGACCTAAAAGGCTATTGCAGGCTATTAGCTGTCACATTTTAATTTAAAGCGGCTGAAACAGTTGCTGATTTGCATTGCAATTACCCCAGTTTTTTTTTTTTTTTGGCAAAGTCTCCTTTGCGTGTTCGACGAAAAGTCTGGAGTTGGAGGCAATATTTTAATGACTGTCTCCTAGGCAAACCTCATATGGGACAAAGTCATAATTAAAATGTTTGTCCTTATTTTGAATTCAAGTCACGAAGTGTTTTAAATTCCACTCAGTTTGGCCCATCTTACATAGAAGTATCTGTTTCACCAGACACACTACCACTGTTACGAGTTACCCCTTAATTAACTTTGAGGGGAAACATTTATGCTCATCGTTATAGTGAAGAATACACCATCTGTTCATTTCAATACATGACAAGATAATCTTCAAAGAGGACAATCATAAGCCAAAATGTATGTATAATTTCCTTAAACATTCTTTCGGTTATTACAATTTGCACGAGTTCGTGTAAACCTTTCCACCCATCGCACTTGTATTTTGCAAACACCAGACAGTAGAACACTGCAAAGCTGAACCCAGACATTCAGTTTAGAAAAAGTCTAAAATCAATGCACTATCTAGTCCCTGATGTAACCTCTCAATGATAAATATTAATTTTTTTATTTTTTTATTTACTTAAGGTTCTTTTTATTTTTTTCACAGTGCTGTTTAATTGGGGGGAAAAAATCATCTGTGAGCGAGAGGAAATGTGTGTATAATGACTCAAATCAGAACAGGAGTTCAGCCTGGGCTAAGAATGTGGAGGAGATTTTATTTACTACTTTTAGTTACCATTTTCATTAACTTTTTTTTGAACACTTAAAAAAGATTACATTTTACGTTACTTCACAATTACTTGGCAGACCCTTTTATCCAATGACACAGAGCGACAGGTCCTCACCACACAAGATTTGTCTTAAAGTGTAGTTAGTTGGCTCATTGACAATACCTTACAGGGCAACTATTTTCAGTAGATTAGCATATTGGAAATGGAAAGCAAGAAAACACCACAGAAAAATCTCCCCAAAAAAAAAAAAAAAATCATGCTTTGACACCAACACATGCCATCCCCTCTCTGATTCCTGAGTTTTGACAGTGATGGTGATGCAAGCTTAATAACTTCCTCCGATTGTTCACTTTTCTTCAATCTCCCCATGGGCCTTCATAAATAAATAAATAAATAAATACATTTTATTGAAAATTTGATATTTATGAAAATATGAGATGAAGTATTCAAAAATGCCAGTCCCTCACTGCTTGGTTCTTACTACAATCCCCAGAGTGCACTGTGAAACTGGTCGCATCTGTTCTGCCCATTACCATGCCGGTCCCGACCAGCTAAAATCGATTTAAATTCTAATTCCCTCCTGTAAGACACAAACCAGTTTAGGCTACAAACAGCCGATGATATCTGCAACTAAGCTAGGCATTTGGAGTCTGTGTTTATGTGTAAATGATCAAGAACTGATTTATAAGCCTGAGTAATAACAATGCACTCTGAAAATATGATTTGCACAAAAAGGAGCAATGCATTCTGGGTTTTCTGTGAGTGTTCAGGTGAATCAGACAGGTTACAAAAACAAATTAGCACTATACTATACTATACAAAGTGTACTATACTGTATATAAACCCCCATGAAAATGTAATTTGCTCAAAATGTATTTAAATACAATATAGTATCAAAAGATTGACAAATTTTACAGTAGATAGGCAATGTACAGATTATTTCTGCTTTTAGGTAATTTAATATATTATGCTGCTATGGAAAATATTTAATATATTTTCTGAAAAGAGAACATATTTTCAATATATTACAGTGTATTCTTCCTTAGGGGAAGCATCACAAGCGAAGGACATCTTTCCTGGGAATTCTTTGAGTGAACAATCACATAAAAAATGTTCCCTGAAGAAAACTGAATGTGATTTGCACAAAATGCTGTAGAGGTGGGACAATGCATTCAGGGATTTGTGTGAGTGTTCAGCTGACTGGGGTAGGTTACAAAAACCAATTAGCAACATGTCCTTGTAGTTTTTAACACAAATTCATGGCTTTTCAGTACAGATACTGTACATAAACCCTTATGGAAATGGAATTAACTGAAAATACATTTAAATAAAATATAGCATCCAAAATATTGAAACACTTATTGAATAAAAAGCCAATTTACAGAATATTTTTGCTTCCAGATAGTACTATATATTACACTGCTATGAAAAAGAGCACACATTTTCAATGTATCTTCTTTAAGAGAAGCATCGCAAGCTAAGGACACCTTTCCTGGGAATCGTTTGATAGAACCATCACATAAAAAATGTCCCTTGAAGAAAACTGCGCTAGCATCCATTGAAGTCAACCTTCTCAGCCTTTTAGGCAATAAACGTCCCAAAGACAGATTCGAGCCCGGGCCCCCGGGCCCCCTGCTCTCGGCATCACAGGGACACATTGATTAAGGAACCTCATCAGGGCAGGTCTTCGGGCGGGAATATTTCCTCGACTCGACTGCCTGAGCGTTATTTAGAAGATGCGATCAGGCCCAACCCCCCTTGTGTGTGACAGCTCAGAATGAGGCCCTCTCCTTCACTGTCTGTTCCGCTGCACCTTCGTAACTAAGAGCCAGAGTCGTTTAAAAAAAAAAAAAAAAAAAAACCCACACGTGTCCGGCTCTAAAAAAATATATGACCTTATCAGTGTCCTCTCTCTCCTCCCTAATTCTGCGCCATGCAAACCGTTTTCCCCCGCTGCAGCGGTATATCTGCAGCACCGGAACATAATTGGATTATTGGCATTCTCAAGTCCGAACGGGAAACAATAACCTTATTGATGGAGGCTCTGTTTTTATCACCGCTCGGCGTGACACGGAGGCTAATTTTAAACCGGCCCCTGAAAGCAGGCCTCGATAAAACTCGCAGGACGGTCCTCCCTGCCGCCATTGTTCCTCTGCGCCCCGTCGTTTCCGCCTCCATAATGGGCTGAGCAACATTTCCATTTATGCAGCGAAATGAAATACGTGAATACCGGGGGCTTTCTTTTCTAATGCTACGTTTTTTTTTTTTATCGACCTCTTTTTTTTTTTGTTGCGTCGCTCTTTTTTGTTCGTCTGTAATGACCCCCAGCGCGTCTCTCTTTTTTTCGTAGACGAGGAGAAAAGAGGGTTTTCACAGTACCGGGCCCCGGCTGAAGCGATCTGTCCGCTATTGAACTCAGCGAGCCGCGCCGTGGAATGGAATTTTCCGGAGCTTCGTGTGAACGCAGCCGAGCCCGGTGGTTGTTGGTTCCCGGCACGAACGAACGGCAACACGGAATAGCCTGCGGTCCAAGTGTCCTACTTTCAAAAAACCAAAAGGCACGGGAACCAACAGGCGAACAGGATTGTAGAGACTTATTGATTTTTTTTTTTTCAAAATTGCGTTGCGTAGTAAAATGCCGAACCAATACATCATAACGAGGCAACAAATGACCTTGGAGACCCGGAAATTACGGTTCCACCAGCTTTACTGTATCTGCCCCGCCCCCCCCCCCCCCAAAAAAAGAGCCAATGGCCAATCCAGGTCAAGATCCAACAATCACGCATTCAGCCACAACTGTGGGGCGATGATGTGTGAATGAACCATCTGCAATGTGATGATGACATGCAAAGATTTGTATTAGCGATAGCTAGCAAGCAGGGCCGCCCCGTGGCATAAACGCTCTATGCGGTTGTTTAGGGCCACAACCGCTAGGGGGGGCCATACGACCACGAGGGGGGGGCCATACGACCACGAGGGGGGGGCCACACTATCCAATGCGCTCAAACGCAGCCCACATATGTGTTTAGGGCCACCAAAACCCTAGGGCCGGCCCTGGCGATGATGACATGCAAAGGTTTTCATTAGCGGTAGCTAGCAAGTGATCCCCCTCCACTGTAATTATGTCATTGTCACTGTTCCCACAGAACAATAGAGAGGGCGAGACTGGATATTACTTCAGTCATTTTTTTTTTTTTTTTTCTCAGTGCTCATTATCTAGTGACCATGAAGGGAGCTGTGTCTCAGATCCAGGGCTGACCAACAAATAGCCAACAAATAGCTCATCTGTTATCCAGTCCGAAAGCAATACTCTCTCTCATCATGTAATGCTCCGTGGCAATTCACTGCCCAGAGCCCTTTTGTGAATTATCCCGACATGTACTCGTCGTATCAAAAGCATTATTTTTCACTTTTTTTCTTTTTGCGGGCAGGAGGATTGCATTGCCAGGGCTAGGATGGCGGACTGCTCGGACAAAATGAAATGAAGTCTCCGCGTGAGATCGCTATCGAGGGCTCGGCTGAGGGATTCAGCTGTAACCCATCTAAATTTTTAAAGCCGTTCCTCTCACGAATGCTGTGGAGAATGGCACTGATAAATGCAGCCTGACACCGGAGAGGAATACCGAGTGCACGTCTGTTTGAAATGGTGTGAACTTTATTCTTTTTTCCTCAAAAAAAAAAGGAAAAGAAAAAATAACAAGAAAACATTGAGAGCAATGCCAGCACATTATTAAATGGAATATGTGAAAGATAAATAATCTCAGACTCAGTAATAGCTTTTGTTATAGTAAACACATATGAACGCGACGGAAAAGGTCAAAATACATATTAAATACCAAGGGAAGCTGTTCCGGTAACTGACAACAGCAGTTGAGATTTCATGTTTATTTATACACGTTGTGACTCGATATGTCAAATCTGATCATGAAATATCACAATATAGTCCAACATCATCGTTTCAAGACTATGTTAGTGGCTGTACTTCTTGGCAGACTATCTTGCCATTCATTAGATTTTTTTGCATTAGTCGTCTTCATTCATGATGTTGGCCCCTCAGCCCCCTCAATCAGACCCTGCAGGAGAAGCACGCCTCAGGCAGCTCCAAAGGTGCACCTCGTTACCGGGGCGATGTTGGGCAGCACCCATGTGTCATCACGTCTCCTGCTGGGGGGCAAGCCCCAATCGCCTGAATAAAATACCCATTGCTTGTATTTTCTCTCCAGTCTTGAATAGATCCTGGATGTTTAATCATCTCAAACGAGCCGACTCCTTCTCCTCAAATCTCCGCTCATGTGCAGATGCTATTTTTAGGCGTTTTAGGTGATTGGTATTCATTGTTTTTTTTTTTTTTTGCTTTTCTTCTTTGGGCTTGTCATGGATGTAATTAGTTTCAAGTCAGAATTTGTGCGGTTGGTTCTGGTTAGTTAGCATCATTGATTTACCTTAGTGTTTTTGTGATGTTTAGTGATGACTCTGCCACCACTTTAATTAGTCTGCCCAGGGTTCGGATCTACTCAAGGTGTCTTCCTGTTATCGAAATGGAGTTTTTTTTTCTTTCTTCCTTGCCACTGCCACCCTTGGCCTTGGGTTCATCTAAGCCTTTGGCTTTATTGGATTATGGAGTATTGCAGCATTATGTGTGTTGTTTTTTTTCCCATTTCCATTTCACCCTTATGCTTGGAAGTACATTTTGGTTATAAATCCATTGTGTGTGTGTGTGTGTGAGAGAGAAAAGCACATTATGCAGGTGTTAATGTTCTTGACTGTATTTCAGTTGAAAGCAGAGCCTCAGGTCTCAAACAGAGCAGCTGCCAGTAATATTACTTTTTATGACCCATTCTGAGCCCTAAATTTGCATGAGTCCACAAAATCTCTAACCAGAAAGAAAACACAGAACAGGTACATACATATGAGAGCAGCCGAACAGTTTTGAAAGCATACTCTTCTGCTACTGCTTCACATATATACTGTATATTTACTATAAACTGAATTAAAAAAAATATATATAAAGGAATCTTTATGAAGGAAACAAGAACATTTAAGAAAATACATTTAACTACCAAAAGTATATTATCCTCCACAATGTTGATCTTGCATACATTCATTAGCTGAATGGATTTTTATAACTTGCTTCAACACTGTGACAAAGCGTAGCAAACGCTATAAACAGAGTACGTATGTAAATGTCACACGTTTAATGCCACAGAAAACATCAGATTTTGAGGGTAGCTATCCTGATCGAAGGTAAGTGCGCTTGTGTTTTCACCACGTGCAGTTTATATGATAGGCTGAACTGATGGATGGCATCAAATGTCACCATATGATTCTTCTCCAAACTTCAACAAATAATTTCTCGGTCCACAAATTAGCTAGTGATAGCAATGCATAGTTGATTTCCCCCCCCTTTTTAACACCAATTTTTAAACTACAGCTAAAAAAAACCAAACCTTTTTGAATATTTTATATTTTCAACCCCGAGGTAAAACCTTAATTATGTTTACTTTGCTTAAAGAGTTTCTGGAATACTTAGCATGCGAATATTCAAATCTTCTTGTGAAGGGGGGAAAAAAAAGAGAAAGCAACATTAAGGGTGTGATTATGGGGGCGCAGAAGAGACAAGGCAATGATCAAACACAGTTGGTACGGAAAAATTGGGATTTCAGACCGGGACAGATGGCAAAAGATGATAGTTGAGCAGATGTTATTTTTCACTTTGCATTTCTCAGTACTTGCGTTTTGTGGATCTGACAAGGGGGGTGGGGGGGGGGGGGGATGTGGGTGGACAATATATTTGCCAATGCGGACTGATGCTGCTAATGCGGTCTGCAGTATTATTTTAATGCCAATTAAATGGCTGGATCATAAAACTTGATTGCAATGCAGATGCAATGTATGCCATTAATACCAGAACACTTAACAAGTGATATTGCCAAGGAGGCATCCATGCATTATTTTATTTCTATACATATACTGCAATTGCAATAAGATTGTTTACAAATAAAGTTTAAGCAAAATAATAATAACAATAACAACAACAACAACAACAACAACAACAACAACAACAACAATAATAATAATAATAATAATAATAAGAAAATATACATCAGAGTTTATTCTTTACTCACATTTTACTTTAAATTCTATGTTCTCTTTACAACCATGGATGATACATAAAAAATAAGTGTATGTGTGCTAAAATATATATGTAACACCATTGTAAATGGAGCTCAGTAAGCTACATGAAAATGAATTCATAAACACATATATGCTGTGTCAAAATCTAATTAATTCCCCATTGCTAAGAGGAAAATCAATCCGTCACATCAATATAACACTGGTATCACGCTACGCAGGCGCGGTATAATTATTTAAGGAGATCAATAACGTGTCAAGCTCTCTTCAGAGGGGAAAGGTCCTCAACACCACAGAGTTTTATTTTTAGTTCAAATTATCCTGCGCTGCCACGTAACAAGGGTGGGAAAAGCAGCCCTTGGATCTGTTTCTGGACTTCATGCCAGTCCCTGCTCTGAATGATTCATCTAGCCCTGTTATTTAAGAATGGATAGCAAGGCCAGATTTTGCAAGTGATTTGTCGAAGACTGTTCCTGTATTCCGTTTTGAATCTTTCTTTCTTTGTTTGTTTGTTTATTTATGTATTACTGCAGTTTCAATCTACGGTGAAAATATCATGTGTGCATTCAGCTAATTAGTTCATTGGTCCAGGGTAACTGTTTGGGGAAAGGAAGGTCTGAATGTGCACTGCTCCATATAGAACAAACATGCCATTTCAGACCTCAAGTTCTTTTGAGTAGACATTACATGATTTACAAGAAGGGATATATACAAATATACATTTGAAAACCATGATACTCATTGCGCACTTTCCAATAGGATATGTAATCTCATGAGTGTATCGTGAACATTACCTTTGACTGAGAGAAACCTAATGACATATTTCTCCACATTTCACAAAATACATATTGCACATTCCAGAATAATGCACAGTGCACTTAAACTCATAAGACAGCCATGTTTCGAACCTGAGACCACGGGAGCTTTCCACTGATTAAGCCACTTGGGAGCCTGTAATATTTATTATTCAAACTCCAAGCAGGAAAGCTTTCACCTTTATGCTTGTCCAGTTTGCAAATGTATTTCTTTTTTATTCTTCCTTTCTGTGTGCGAAGTCCCAAGGTGTATTGTTTTATCTACAACATAAATCTCGCAGAATGTCATGGCCCATCTGAAAAAAAGAGAAAGAAAAAAAAGTGCTGACTTGAAGTTGGATAGTAAACATAGGAAGACTCATTGATATAGGACTGCATGAGGAGCTATCATGTCCTCTCACTGACCTGTCAGATATATAATTTCTCCCTCAGCCAAAACCCTTAATACATTTAGAGCTGCGTACATTTCACCTGTGCTCTACACCCAATGCCATAGGCCCTATGCGCTACACCCTAGGCCATATGCACTATACCCTATTCCCTTCACCCTAGGCCCTATACCACACACCTTATGCCCTGTGTTCTGCACCCTATACCCTATGACTTATACCATAGGCACTATACCCTACATTCTAGGCCCTACACCCTAGGCACTATGTCCTACACCATGTGCCTTACACCCTGGACCCTATGCCATACACACTAGGCCCAATGCCATACACCCTATGCTCTACACCCTACACCATATGCACTACACCCTATGCCCTATGCCCTGTGTCCTACACCCTATGCCCTATACCCTGCACCCTATGCCTTACACCCTACACCCTACGCCCTACACCCTGTACCCTATTCCCTAAATCCTGCACCCTATGCCCTACACTTTATGCCCTAGTCCTACACCCTATCTCCTATGCCCTATGACCTACGTACCATATCCTACATCCTTTAATCAGCGTTTATATGGCGCAGGACACGGATCGTAGGACTGCGAGGGATGACCGCGTGAGGAGAAGTTGCTGAGGCAGGAGTTTGTACAGGCGTCTGATAACAGGCTGACAGCAGGAAGCAGCGCTGCCCTGGCTGCCCTGTAATCTACAGCGCAGGGCCTCCACCTCGATGAAAGCAGCGAAAATGAGACCGGTGGAGGGACGCAGGGAGGGTTCAGACACTGGGATGCATTTCATTTTGGGGACTGCCGGGGAAATAATTAGCACAAGAGCTAAAGTAACACACAGTGAAAAAGACATCTTGGGTCTGCTGTTGGTCATTCCTGAGTGGATATTGCAGTAAATATATGCTAGAAATAAGGAGGAACTAGTTTTTATTAAAAAAATAAATAAATAAATGAAATAATTATTTAAAAAATAATGCCCTTTTTCCCTTATTGATTCCAAACAGAATAGCTTCTCTGTTAATATGCACGGACGGTAATACACAAATTGTTATGCAAACTGAAATATCGTCTTGTTTGAAATTGGTCTTGGCAGTTAAATTAGCAGACCTCATTTGGGATAATGGCTATGTTCCTCTGCTACGGGATGCTTTGCCATTAGCACTGGCTCTGAGATGCTGGAATACACGATAAGATTGCGCTTGGGAATAGGCTGTCAGAATCGGAGACATTTGTGCTAAATTAATACATTCATAATAATAAATTCAGTTAATTTTATGCTAATTCTATTTACCACATGCCAAGGATTTTTATTGTGCACCACCTAATAGGCACTTAATCTCATGAGCGTATCGTGAGTATTACCTTTGACTGAGAGAAACCTAATGACATTGCTTCGTTCAGAAAGAACATTTTACTACTTTTCAGATGCATATTTCTCCACATTTCACAAAATCGCAGATATTAAAATTAGCAATGTACCGACACTTTTTGATCACTGTAAATTTATCATTTATCACATTTCCTACAGAAAATGTGATATTTGTATGGATATATTAATATTAGGTTGCATATGCCATAAGGTGGGTGGAATTAAAACTTACTAACTTGTCCTAAGAAAGTTCTTGATGATTGGGTGGGATGCCTTTTACATGTTTATGTGCATTATTAATTTGCCTGGCATGTGTAAACACAATCAGCAAACATTTCTCAAGGCTTTTCCTATTGCTTTGAAAATATCATTCTGTTTGCTTAATTAAACCCCAGGGAATTCAACTGTAGATTACCCTTAAAAGAAATAATAATAACATCACCTTAAGATAACTTTAGGAATGCACTTCAGGGGTGAGTGTATGTAAATAAGGATTGCGCAGAGACCTGCACTTCATGCACATACTGCATGCAATATACGGATATTATATCTGCTGTACACTACAGAGCCAGTCTCAGTATAAACAATACATGGCAGCTAATACAACTAAACACCTCTTTAGCATCAATGTGTCAAGCAACGGAAACATGCACACGTGCAGTATAAGTTATCATGAACGTTTTCTTTCATGGTTAACGTTGATCAGAAAACCTCAGGGACAAACGCTTCGCTGTGTTTGTTGGACAGCCGCGCCGCTACGATGATCATTAAAGGCTCGCCACCAGGCTTGCCTGACACGTCTTCCTCTCTTTAAGGCAGCCCGACGCCTACCGAGAAAACAAACATTTTGAGCGCGGCTGTCCGGCGGCCCAGGATGCAATTCGGCGGGTTTGAATACGCGCGCAGTACGTCTGCCGCGTGGTGTTTCCGGCACGGCGAGATTCCCCCGCCGTCTCTCGCCGTCGGTAGTGTCCCAGGAGCCGTGTCTTATGCCCCCCACCCCCCCCACCCCCGCCCCCCCCTGAGCCGCGCACCGAGCCGTGAGGATCCGGCCGACCCGGGTTCTGAGGAGCTGGGAGCGGATTGCCCGCTAGAGGCTGCACTCGGCAAAGCAAGGCACGGCACGGCACCGAGGAGGATCAATACACGAAGAGCGGAGAGGGGAGAGGAAAGAGAGAAGGGGAGAGGGAGGGAGGAGAGAGAGGGGGGAGAGAGAGGAGAAGGGAAGAGGGGAGGAGAGAGAGAGAGAGAGAGGGGGAGAGGAAGAGAGAGAGGAGGGAGAGAGAGGGGGAGAGAGAGAGGAGAGAGAGAGAGGGAGAGAGAGAGAGAGAGGAGGGAGAGAGGAGAGGAGAGAGAGAGGGAGAGAGAGAGGAGGAGAGAGAGAGAGAGGAGAGAGAGGAGAGAGAGAGGAGAGGAGAGAGAGAGAGAGAGAGAGAAGAGGGAGAGGGGAGAGAGAGAGAGAGGGGGGGAGAGAGAAGGAGAGTGGAGAGAGAGAGAGAGAGAGAGAGAGAGTGAGAGGAGAGAGAGAGAGAGAGAGAGGAGAGAGAGAGAGAGATCGGAGGAGCGCACACACGGCTCAGCTTCCCCATTGCAGCCGCGACAGGCAGCGAGAGAGGAAGCGCGGATCGGAGGCTTTGGGGGGGTAATGACGTGGGCTCGCCGTCCCCGCGGCTGACTGATCGACACGCACTCTTTTTCCGACGCGCGCCTGGGAGACCCCCGGCCAGCCAGCACCCGGACAGCGAGAGAGGAGGGGAGCGACCGCAGTCCAGCCTCACAGCCGACCGCCGAGGAGCGAGAGAGAGAGAGAGAGAGAGAGAGAGAGAGAGAGAGAGAGAGAGGAGAGAGCGGCGGAGGAATCATCCCTTGGGACCGCGGACGCCCGTCACCCCGGGTAAGTTAGACCCCGCGCGGGCTCGGGCGCTAACGAAGCGCGTCGCTAACGCTAACTGCCGAGGAGCCGGACGCTGCCGGGTAGAAGAGCTGAGTAAAGCCCCTTCCCCTTCGGCTCCGGGCTGTGTGCGTTGGAGCCCAGCCGCACGCTGCGCTTCCAGCTCGCTTCCGGCAGCCCGAAAGTGAAACTTGAAAAGCGTCCTCTTATTCAGCCGGGTGTCGGGGTGCTGGGAGGGTCCTCCTGGACCAGACGGGCTGAGCCCGATTCAGGGGGTTAACGAGAGAAGGGCTCTGTGTGTTTTTGCCGTTTTTTTTTTTTTTTTTGACAGCTTGTTACCAAACTGACCGAACGCCGATCTGCCCCACCGCCGTGTGCCGTGAGAGTTCTGGTGGTAATTTGGCAATACCAAACACTCTAGTGTTTCTTTTGCGCCTCTACATCATGAAACCTATGCACTTGTTGTACGTCGCTCTGGATAAGAGCGTCTGCTAAATGCCTATAATGTAATGTAATGTAATGTAATGCCAACCGGGAGTGTCCGCACCGATTGTGGCCGTATCTTGCTGAGCCTGCCCCGGCCGTACGTATTGCTGAGACGCGAGTTTCAGCGGAGGTGCGGAGGCAAGTGGCGGAGGGTATCGACTCCACGCATTTCAATTATACAGAGGCTGATTGGACCTGACTAGACATGCATGCTGCCTAAGTGAACGTTGGACCACAGGTTGATCAGGAGAAACTGAAACTTGGGGATCACTTCCTAACAACATCCACTGAGCGGGCTGTGAGAACAACTCCAGCTCAGTAGTCCAGGCTAACAAGTGCCTAACACTGACAGGACAGGGTGAAGCCCGAGTCGACATTAGTGTTGCTGTTAAAAAGGGCGGTCCGCGTTGCCAAAGGCGACCAGAGGAACCGACCCGACCGAAACTTTGCTCTTTCGGTTCAGCGCGCGATGGGAAAAGTTTCCCTTTGCCGTGATTTGAGCAGGGCTGTGCGTCTTACCACCGCGTGACTAAAACGGTCACAGTGCATCTTCTAACGAACCTGCAACCCGGACATCGGTCATACATCAGATTGTAATGAAACATCGTAGCGCGTCTACTAGCGAGGAGAAGAAAAAAAAATTGTTTTACTTTGCGTTTTACATTTTAAGAAGGGTGCCGTGAGGCGTCCTCCAGCGGCTTGACAGGCGTGTTGTATGTGGAGTATTTTCAGCCAGTGCCTTTTCCGTGCGGCCGCTGTTCTGCGCTGCGTTGTCACTCCGGGCAGGATGTTGTCATTTTTCCTGCAGTAAGTGTCTAATTTGTCAAAGTCAGTGAGCGGGTCGGCGGCGAGCGGGCGGCTGGGGGTCGGCAGCCGCAGATGATTTTTTATGAGATTAAAAGTGAGTCACTGGGAGTGTCCTTTGACATCTTCAATATATCAGATTATTTTCTGCTGCGGCTGTGCAAATTAATTAATACAAACGTACGCACACACACACACACACACACACAAACAGACAAGTAGACACACACACACGCACACACACACCCACACACGCGCACAAATACACACGTGAACACACACACTCACACATACACATGCACACGCACACACACAAACACACACATGCACAAGCACACATACATGCTTGCTTACACACACACACAAACACACACACACTAAAACACATGCACAAACAAACATGTATGCATTCTCTCTCTCACACACGCGCGCACACACACACACACACACACACACACAGTGTTTTGCTATCTATTTATGTTTTCTTCCTCAGATCTGCATTGTCTACCTTTAGTCGGGTTAGACTGGCAGATTTGCCACAGAGCGACCGTTTCTGGGAATAGTGCTGAGCTGTGCAGTCGTGGCGAAACAGGAACATCCTCCCATTAAAAATAATACAGACCCGGGTTGTAAAACGTAATGAGTCTCATGTACACATTCTGCTCCTCGGAGTTGGGCTGCTCCTTTTCTTCTGTTCGAATGTCACTCGTTTCCAGCGCAGGATTCAAAGCTCTCTGTGCCGCCGAACGCGTTGATAACGTTCTCTCTGCTCCCGGCTGCCTCCTGTCCATTAAGCCTGACTCCATTACCCAGGCAGGGCTAATCCAACCAAAGGGTCCGTTTTAAAGGCGGATTCATTGGGCGGGTGGCAGTCAAAAGATTTCAAATGTCTTTCAGCCGAAATGGAAAAGAAAATAATGAATTAATAAATAAATGCATGATTTTGAGCTGGTAGTGAGTGGGTAAGGAAATCCACCCAGAAGTCGGGTTATCTTCCCTGTCATTTCTATTGTGAGGATGATGAGCGGGACTGATAACCTGCCCGCGTCGCCTGACGGCTCTCTGTCTTATCCTTCTGACATCTTGCAGAAAAAAAAAGTTCAGTATTTTTTAATCCTTTTGACATAAGACAAGTGTCTTATGCAAAACATGTTCCAGTGAAAATATAAGAAAAAAAATATATATGTATAATTTTTATTGAATGTCAGAGTCTTAGAATATTGGGTTCTTGAGACTAAGACCAGAGACTCCTGTCCCCCACAAGGGACAATAATGAATTGGCAGGTCTTAGGAGGCTATGGAGCCTCATAACATCCACTAAATGTGAGCTCAATAAAGTCTTCAAAGCAGTCCCAGAGATGCAGAACTGCGAGACGGCAGCAGCAGGATTTATTTATTTATTTATTTGTTTATTCTGTTGCTCAATTTGATTCCCTCGCACAGAGGCGTTTTACCCTGTGAAATATTAATATTTACCTGAGAGCCAATGTGGAGCCTAACTGCAAAATTATGTTGATCTATGCAGAACTGAGTAATTTGCATAAATATCTCAATCCTGGGAATGACTTATTTTTCAGTAAGGGCAAGAAATTATTGCGTTTGTGAAGTTTTTTATTTCTGCTTAAATGCTGAGGCAATTATACAGAGCTCCAAATTTGCATCGACTCAATCTGGAAAATTTTTGTTAAAATCCATTGCCTGTGTTCACACTGCAAAATGTATTCCATTTTACCAGTCATGCATTGCTGTGTACTTATTGTAAAACCAAATTGCATGATCTAATTCATTCCTGTCTTTTCAATCAACGACAATATGTTGAATTGATCGAAGGATAAATGAAATATCATGCGCTGTTGAACTTCTACTCGTGTTATTGCCTAAAAGGCAATGCATCGCAATAATCAGGATAGTCCTTAACTGTGATGGTCTGGGGAAAGAAGAGAAGCCTTATTTATGGGCCCTTTCAAGGTGACACAAATACCCTCAAATGAATGACTGTCTGGTCAAGTTAAGTTGGCCTTCATCCATCCTGTCAGTGGCTCAATCTGTGTGATAAATGTGCCATGGGCCCTGTGCAGATCTAAGTCCACCTGTAATGCTGCAAGCCTGGAAAAAATGCTAGAAATTTCCAAGCCTAATTTTACGCCTGAACTTTTCGGTTTCATCTCCCTGTCCCCACCACCACCCCTCCCCCTGCTCTGTTCCGCTCCAACCACCTGCCCCCCCCCCCCCCCCATTTCAGTGTTGGCGCGAGATGATAAAATTCCACTTTTACGTGCATGCTTTTCATGGCCAGCAGGGGGAGTTGTAGTGCACCTGCTTGACTGTGATGTGATTCCGGTGTTACCGAGCAACAGCCGTGCGAGGCAACACTGCACTTAAAAGGTCTTTAATTACACCGGCTGAATCGGCGCTGTTTCCCTTCACCGGTGCTCTCCTGCGGCAGAGCGTGCCGCGCCTGTCCGCGGGGCTGCGGGGCCTGTGCCGCAGAGATGGCGGACGGCAAGCAACAAGTTGGGAGGTTCAGCGGTCAGGACTTCGACAATCTGAGACAAATTAGAAGTGCCCTGGCTTGTATGGCAGTGCTGAGCAGTAGGGATCAGCAATCGATGGCGGAGGGGGGGAAAAAAGCGCAGTTATAAACTACTGAGTGACGAAGTGCATTCGTCTTGTCAGCCACATTTGATCATGCCCCAAACTAACCGGGCAATTGATCGCGCCATAAACCCGCAGGAAATAGGAAGTACCCATAAATCAGCGGGACCTCTATGGTGATTTACAGTAGCCTGGCAGAGGGCCTTGGTTCAGGATTAAAACCTCTCGGGTTGATCGGAGTGAATTACGGTCCGATCGGCGCCGTGAAAAAACCTCATCAGCCAGACGAGGGGGGCGCCTGGTCGCCCCGAAAGGACGGTAGAGGTCCCCGGTAATTCGGGTTCGATGAGGGACGGTGAACGGGTGACCCCTGGCGCCGACCGGTCCGGCGCCGGTCAGCCGACTGCGGCGAAACTCGGAGAGGGGTGTCGTCGAATACGACGGCGACGGAAGCGAAGGGTGACTTGCTTTCGGGAAGCAAACAGGAAGTCCTCATAACCGCCTGCTTTTCATTGGAACAGGAGCAGCACTGAGGCCAGCGATGCGTAAGGGCGGACGTTTTCCTCCACGGCTGCTTCCTCAGTGTCCTTTCTCCCTTTTCCTCTGTTTTTCTGCCGTATTCTTCTTCCCCTTATGATTTTCTCTCCGTAGCCCCGGGGATGAAATTCTGACCCCCCCCCAGAAACCCCTCCCTCCCCCTTTTCTTTAAACACATTTTCCCTCCACTTTGCCGCTGTCGAAAGAGGAAGGCCCTCCTAATAGGAAGTCATTAGTCACCTTGAGAAAAGACCGCTCAATTTCAGAGCGCCCGGGGGGAGCTCGGCTGATGAGAGACCTCATGCGATGCCCTTCAGGATGACTGACAGGTGTCACTCATAGCTGGCAGCGCGGGTTTCGCCACAGGGGCGTGTGGATGAGAGGATAGCTGCTCGGATAGAGCAGGCGTGGGTGGCTTTGCTCTTCCCGCAGTGATTATTAGCTCTTAGTTGCTGGGGTTGATGTGTAGTTCATTTTTTCCCAGAGTTTTTATAGATATGTCTCTCCAGCTGTATAAATATCTGTGTAAATAACTGTGGGTTAACCGTGACTAGGAACTCATCTCACACACAGCCAGGCCTTATTACATTATGTTACATCACAGGCATTTAGCAGACGCTCTTAACCAGAGCGACTTTACAGTGCGTTTATATTGTATCCATTTATACAGCAGGATGTATACTGAAGCAATGCATGTTAAGTACCTTGCTCCAGGGTACTACCTGGGAATCGAACCTGTGACCTTTACGTTACAAGACCAGCTCCTTACCCATGATACTACACTGCCCTACTGCCTTATGGTGTAGACACTATAGCTCTGAGCCTATGCAGTGAGTGTGACTCCTATGCAGTACTGTGAGATTAAGCCAGTCAAGGTTCCTTGGGTTCCATTAACTCCCAACAATACAACAGGCGCCCGCAGCCTTAAGTCTGAAATACGTCTCACCTCCGAACTGCAGGGGCTTCACCGTGGGGCCTATTGTGCGGATGACGGTCGCCGGCCTGTGCACTAGCGTACGGGAGAGCACGCACGCCTCAGCTAGCGTGGGTGACGAGAGAGAGACAACTGAAATCTGCGAAAAGACGTTAACCACATTATCGCTTGTCATGCAGAACGTGTGTCTTTATTAGCTTATAGCCGATACCGTGACCTTTTTATCAGAGCATATCTCTTCAGCACCGAGACCCGTGTTCCCGGGTATGTTCCTGAGACGAGAACGGCTCTGTACAAACGGCACTGTTTCGGTACAATAGGAATAGAAGCGGCCATTTTAGCATGTTTTTTTTTTTTTTTGGTTTGCGTGTCGGTGACCGCCGGCTGAGACAGGTTTGGGTTATTCTAGGTGTTCAGTATGCCGGTGCGGCGTCCCTCTCCTCCCCCCCCCGCCCCCCCCGCCACGCGAGCGGAAGGCTCCGTCTGAAAGGTCTTCACGTCCCCCGAGAGGCCCTCCACATGAGTAAAGATTTAAATGCCAGGCCGGGGGAGATGCGCGAAATCCGGCCCGTCTTATCGCCCCCCCCCCCCCTTTCCCGGGGTGAGGCGAGAGACGGAGACAGGGTTCACGGCCAGCCTGTCCGATCCAGGCCGCCGCTGAACACCGGGAGCTTGTGTTGAGAGATTGCCATCTCTGCGCGAGAGATTTTACCTGCGCCGCGGAGAAGAGGTGTTTCCGCCGCGGCGCCGCCGGTCGCCGATACGGACGCCTCCTTATCGGCCAGCCGGTGACGGTACTGCCGCTCAGCTCAGGCCCCGCACCCTGACACTCCTCAATCTGGAGCGCTTGTCCTCTAATCGGCAAATCAGAAGTGATGGCCTCTTCTGCTGCATGGAAACTTTCAGCCATCCCCCCCCCATACACACACACACACACACACACACCCACACCACAGTTGGGTGAGCGGACTATCAGACCATCTCAGCGCCCTGGTCCTGGAGAGCCACAGGCTTTAGCGTTTTCTCTCCACCCCAAAATCAGCGGTCTGTCAAGTTCGAGAAACCAACCAAGTGTCACCAAGTGACCGAGTCGATCAACCAAGGGCCGGATAACCAAGAGAACCAGCAGACCCTGCGACTCTCCAGAAGTAGGGTTTGCAGACTCCTTTTCAGAAGACTCACGTTAGACTCTGTTTTTCTACACCTCTCTCATTCTCTCTCTCTCTCTCTCTCTCTCTCTCTCGCTCTCTCTCTCTGTCTCTCTCTCTCTCTCTCTCTTTCATTCTCTCGCTCTCTCTCTCTCTCTCTCTCTCTCTCTCTCTCTCCTGCACCTGCTCAGGCATTAACATGCGCCGTCGACAGCAGAGGCTGCGGTGGGGACCGCCTGTTGATTGACATGTGATTAAGGAGTAAAATGAATAAGTGCTTCAGCGAAGGTCCCATCTGTGCCCAACTGGATTGAATGATGTCTCATTTGCGCCGCTGGTTTTTTTTTTAAGCTTATACGCAACGCAACTGCCCCGATTGAGTGGGCGAGCTTCTTTCCCTCCCCCACATTCTCAAAATAGTCTTCATCACGTCCGGTTGTTCATTAGTTATTCGTTATTGATTTTCAAATGCTGTTTTCGAGCACATGTATGTTCTGTCCATGAAGTCTTTTGCACAACGCTCCATCGTGTCTGGTGGAAACCAAGCAAAAGAGAGACGAGGCGTATTCTCGTAACTGTGCCGACTGTTTTGCTTAGAGCGGCGGTCCTGGACCTGTGGAAGTGCATGGTCACAACAAAATTAGCAGCTAATTTAGACCCAAGAAAAGCAGGGGAGGCGCGTTTGTTGTGTAACCGACGGCTCTAATTGGTCAATCAAGAGCTGAGTGTGAGCGAAAACAAACAGAATCTGCAGCTGTCGAGGTCCAGGACCGAGGGCCAGAACTTACAGAATGTTTACTCGTGAGAATCTTTCAGCCCATGTTTGTTAACGCTTCTCATGCTAAAAATTAAAAAATGGGAAGAGGAAGAGACATGTTTGTTTCCTGAACAAACGTGGTTTAATGTCAGGCGATACTCTAGCTCACCAAGGCTAAGAAATAAATTTGTGTGTTTGCTTCATTTTGAATATTAACTGACCTTTAACTGTAGGTTTTGACTTACTCAACTTATAAATGAATCTTCTTTGGTGCTGGTTATAAACCACAGAGCAAAACAAACAGTATGAAACAGTACGGTTTAACAGACTGTACAAAAATAAATAAATGATAAAATGTTTCAATCACACTTTCACACTTTCAATCCTGGGAAGTAGTTTTCAGACATCCCCTTCCAATCCATTCCACACCACTGATTAAAGCACACAGTATGGATTTCAGATAGCGGTGGTACCCCGTTTCCCCTTAAAAGCACTTGCGTCCGCAGTACACTTAGTTACTCCTGTCAGAAGGGACCATCGACGGGACGCGAGATCCATACCGGTAAAAGACGCGATCCGCAACGGGCCTGTGACTCCTGATTCGCTGGCCGGCGACGGCGGAGAAACCGGCTTGCTTCGGCCGCCGTCCGGGTCATCGGTGCCGAGCGAGCGGCGGCTTGCGAGGGGGCGGAGTTAATTATCGCCCGCTTGCGAATGGCTTGTCGGAAGTTCGCTTTTAATAGCTGCGGGGCAGTTGTAAGTAATTACAGCCGGGGACGCTGATTAAATTCGCCCAATAATTAAACAAACATCATCGATTTTCCCCGGGGGGAGACGCCCCCCGACGGCCACGCCCCTCTCTTAACCGCCGGTCACCCGAACCGCGGTCCGCCGCTTCCTGGATCCCCCCCCACGGCGGTGGGCCAATCAGATAAACATAATTTGAGAGATGAGCAGCAGTCGATTCCGGTTAGGCAGCGTGCGGACGCATTGGTATTCCATGCATTCTCTCTCCCTCCATCCCCCCCTCCCTCCCTCCCTCCCTCCCTCCCTTGTTTTTTTTTTTCACCCTCTGCCGTTAATTGATTTTGGAATCAGAAAGGATGCGTCCCCGTTGGCGGGGAGGAGGGGGGGGGCATCACGGCGAGCGCGTCGAGGCTCAGGGAACCGGCGAATCGCTCGGCCTTCGCCGCTTTTTCTCGCGGATTATTATTATAATTTTTTCCGTTTCTGCGAGCGCGCGGGGACGCCGTCGGGCCGCGCGGCTGGCCTCCTGCTGGCCTTCCAGCGGCTTTAGCGGCTGACGGCGGCCATCTGCGGGAGCAGATGGAGGACCGGCTCCCGCGTAGCGAGGCCTGGTGCTGCCAGTTCCATCCCAACCCGCTTTGCACAGTCCACAGGAGGAAAGAGTGCGTCAGACACCGTCCCCGCTTCCCCCCCACTCAGCTTTCGGGCGCGGGGCGCGGGTGGTGGATATCGCAAGACGAACAAAATCGCCGACGACTGCTTTGCCGAAAGCGCGATTAGCCGCCGCGGGGCTTAGCCGAAGAGACGCCAAAGACGCTGCGGAGCGGGGAGTCGGTAAGGCGGCTGGGATCAAAGGCGCGGTTTTAAGAGCGAGCGGCGCCGGATCAGAGGGCCAGACCGCTCCACCGCGGGCGCTACGCTACGCTTCCTCTGACGGACGCGCCGACCCCCCTCCCCTCCCCCCCTGGCCCCGCGCGGGGCCGCGCGCGCACTTCCTTCACCGTTACCGCTCGGCTCGGTCTGCTGGCGGGAAGGCTACCGCCGTCTCCGGTAAAGCGGCGCGCCGCGGTCATGTGTGCACTGGCGGGGGGGGGGGGGGGGGGACCTTACCCGCACGTTGTGTGAGATTAAAGGAAATAAATCAGAGGCGAAGGCACGCCTGCCATCGTCCCGCTGCAAGGACGCTCGAGGAAGGTTTGCTAATGCTCTCCTATTGCTAGTGCAGAGAGGTAGGGAGCAGAAGATTTTTGGATTTTTTGCCTGGGATGTCTGGGATCTTCTGCACGCCGCTATGCTAGCGCTTGAGAGAAAGAGAGAGAGGCTGCTCCGTTGGCTGTCAGCAGTCCCCCAAAACCCCCCCCCCGCGCGATCAAATCAGAAGGCTGAGGCCTATCCGGTGATCCTGGAGATCAGTTGGTGGGGGTGGGGGGCAGCGGGGAGGGGGCGAAAGGGAGAGCGTTTGATCGCGGCGGTTCGTCCTTTCGTTAGCGCGGGAGAGGTAGCGCCCCGGCGGCGCTCCGACAGCGGGGCCCCTGACTGGAGGAGGCGAGGGGGCGCTCCCCTCCCAGAAAGCCCGGATCTGATCAGCATTTTAAAAGCCCGGCGACGGGCTCTCCGGTCCGCATACACATCTCTCATTACGCGAGCCGGGTCAGGGCAGCCTGCAGACGCGGCCGAGCTCGTCTTTCCCTCCGTCACCGTGTACACCGCTGCGCTCTACAAGTCCCTATTAAGCACAGGACATTGTGTTTCGTTCCAGTCAAGCTGTTTATTAAAGGAAGTCCAGAATGTTCAGTCAAAGGCCTAACGGAGTAAAGCGACTGTTGAACAACACCTGTTACACATTTATTCTGTGTGCTCAGGAACACATATGAAATGAATAATTGATGTTTTTTTTTTTTTTTTTTTTTACAAATCCTTGAGAATGAAATGAAATATCATTTCTTCTCCTCCCACTTGATGTTGCCCTGATCCAAACGCGTATTGACTTTGTGTAGTGGAGTGAATCAAGGTTTGTGCAGAAAAAAAGAAGAAAAAAAAACAGTGACCTTTAACAGTGCCGATTTTGATTTTTTTTCTCTTATATATTTCAAAATCATTGATCGACCTGCAGGTACAGGTGCATCAGCTGAACAAGGTCAGAAGGATAGGTGATGAATAAAGCACTCTTGTTTAACCCTTGTTCTGTGCTTACCTATTAGCACCTGTGAAATTATTGGCCTGGGTCACATATACTCAGGACATTATTGAGATTTTACAGCAATACAGAAATAATATTTATATGTATATGCTATCTTTATCTCAATTCCAAACACTATGAACAATATATATGCTTAAGGATTGCCATTTACCTCTGCTAGATCACATCTAACAAAGAGATTGTCATTCATTTCTGATAAAAGTCTGGAAATGAATGATGAAGACATGTGGGCACAGTAAAAAATTATGTTTATCTGTGAAACATTAAAAGGTAGATTGTTGATATTTATTGTTTTGAACTGACACATTTTTAATCTTTATTTTGTTATATTCAAAGAAACCACTAGACAAAAAGACATAAAGCAAATACAGATGATAAACAACAAATAGAAACACAAAACAAGATCCAAATTTCCACTGGCTATGAAAAACCATCTCTCTAATGTCATTCCTATTTTACTAAAAAAAATATTAATGGGTCAATTTGACCCGAAACCAGCACAAGGGTTAATTAAAATTAAATAAAATCTCTTGCAGTCTCGAATTTTCCAAAACGTCAAGGAGGCTTAGAGAATGTTACGTTAGCTCTGGTTGAGGTGGCCCCAATTTGGATGCTTTCTTCTTGTCAGAGGTAGATTTACTCTGTCAGTCGTGTTTATGTTTGTTTCCGGAACTTTCCGCCCAGCGAGGCGCCAGGCAATTTTAGCGCCCGCCATTCTTAGGCCGTTTTCCTGGGGTTTCGGCCATTAAATCAGAACGCTCTGAAATGCTTTCTGGCAACAAACACATCATAGAAAATAGCACAACAAACCCACGTATGGGAATTATGAGCAATTTAAAGTGTCCCCGGTGCATTCGACGAAAAAAAAGCCGCATTAAAAAAATGCCTTTTTCTTCTCGACTAGGGGCACGTTTAAAAAAAGAGGTCATTCTAAGCCCGGGAACCATTACGCTTCATCGGAAAAATAAAACACAAATGACCAGTCAAGGAAAAATAAATTTTTGAAAATGAAAACAACAAAACAACAACGGCAAAAAAAGAAGGTGTTGTAAAAAGGTTTAATTCCCAGACCAAAGGCTAACAAAGCTCATATTATTTATTCATTTGTTCGTTCATTTATTATGACCAAATGTTTTTTTTTATTTTAATGATAACAGAGGCATAATTGGGTATGAAAGAAGAACTTGAAAAAGAACAAAGGAAGAAATTAAACGATTCCATGTTGCGAAGCCCATGTGGCTCCCAGTTGTATGTATGTGTCTAGCGCTTCCTCTGTTTGGGGCTAATTATGCACAGCCCATGCACCCTGTGTGTGAGTGTGTCTGATACGCCACTGATTAACTGAGCACCAGAGAGACTAGTCGAGTCAAACAATGATCTGTTTATAAAGAAAATGGGGATATTCGCTTGTGAGCTGCTTGCTCTTACTGCCTGCTAAATATGTTGTGTGCGTGAACCTAAATGGCCACACACCTCCTTGTTAAAGCGTCGGTTAGACATCGTTCTTATCAGACACGGACAATTCAACATCCCCTGAGCAAGCACCCTTTGCTCACTAGAACCCGTGTTCACTAGCTCACTTTCTAACTAGCACGCTTCCTCACTTAACCAGTATCACAATCCCGACCATCCATCTTACAGACCATGTGTTATGTGGCGCATGGAGAGGTGGGAGGAAGAACAGAGACGGATGACCCTCCTCTTTGGCAGCTGCCAGCCGCGCATTCCTTTCCACAACCAGGGGGCCTACAGGACCCTGGACAGCAGCTGTATCTGTTCCCTCCTACAAGCAGGGGGCCTACGGGACCCAGGACAGTATCTCTGTCTGTTCCCTCTTACAACCAGAAGGCCTACAGGACCCGGGACAGCGACTGTGTCTGTTCCCTCCCGCAGGCAGCAAGGGCCTACTGGGCCTTGGATAGCAGCAGCTTCACACACAGGCATGCTCACCAGAGGCTGATCAGCAGTCTTTCTGCTTTCCACCCTCAAGTTGTTTAGACTCGATATTTTTTTTCCCCCCAACCGCTGCCCCTCATGGTGGCTCCACCCAACACCGTCCCACAGTATAAACACAAAGGAGATAAATGAATAGATGCATGTGAATGCACGTCAGAAGACCCTCGTAATTTAATCAGTATGCAGGCAGAGCAAAATGAATTCGCTGTGCTAGTTAGTCATCCAGTCCCTCCTCATGATGTGATGGGCGGGCGCTCTCCAACGCAATCTTTTCATTGTGCTCTTAAACGCCGTCGCTCACCAGCGAAGCCTCCCTCCCTCCCTCCCTCCCTCCTCTCGGCCCTCGTTTGCCCCCGCCTTGGTAGAACGTTACGACAGACCTGGGGGGGGGGGGGCAAGGAGCCGAACAGCGGATTAGATAAATGTTTTCAGGAAATGTTTCAAAGGAGCGCATGAATCTCATTGGGTCAGTCATGCTTGAAATTGGGTGCGATCGCACAATTTCCGGAGGACACGTTGGGTCTTAGGCATTCGCAGTTATACACCCCCCCCCCCCCCACCGCTCCCCCGCTCCCCAAAACCTCTTCTCAAAACATCAGCGTTTAGAGGGGACTCCTCCATAGATGGGCTTTCTGAGGCACTTTGAAGGTCAATGGTTCTGTAACTATGTTGTAACTCTCTATTTTGTGCTTGTATGCGCTGGTATAAGGTGCCATTAAGGCCTAATAGAGTGCAAGGCACTGTGCCTCCATAAATGCCTGAAGCACAGAAGCCATGTCTGGCTTCTGCAGTCCATTTTTTTTTATTTGGATAACTTCTCATTAAAAAAAAAAACTATTTTCAGTTTCCAAAAATATGCATATATTAGGATAATTGATAACAATGAAAACATTTGAAAATACTTTAAGGCAGGGCCAACCCAACCCTTTTCCTGGAGATCTACTGTCCTGTAGGTCAGATCTCCAGGAACAGGCAAATGAATGTATTAATGTATTATGCATTTCATAATGCATTAATAGCTGATGTGTAGCTTTGTTTTGCTTACTGTGCACAAACTTTGAAGATTGTTAACTGCAGTTACCGAATCCTCATGGTGATCAGAGAAAGGTTAATGTGTTCTTTAAAAGTTAACTTGAATTGTTCCTTCGTTAAGTTGAGATGTTAAGACGACACGCTCACAAAGGTTAGTCATTATGTTCGCCTTGTTGAACATGTCTGGATGTCACTGTTACCAGAAAAGGTCTGATACATTTAAAAAAAAAATCTTTGTGCTCACTGCTTGCGACACAGCAGGCCCGATCAATGGGAGCTGCCAGGGTCTGTGGCACACATAGTGTATTAAATCTGTGTAGTGTAGAGTGTTTAGTGTACAGTATATGCAATGCATAGTGCGCTCACTACGTAGTATGAAGAAGTCTTTGCTGCTCAGGCTGGTCTTGGCAGAGAACTGGTCGCTCGTAGTGGTGGTAGTGGTGTAGTACATGTTGAGAATTACTCCACCCTACAGCCCCACCTGGTGGTGGGAGGTTGTGGTGCTCACCGATGTGTGTGTGGAGCTCTCTTCCGAGCAAAAATGCCGTTTGATTCCCCTGAGAGTAACACAAGCTCTCATAACATTGATGCTACAATCGGAAACAGGTGCTGTTAGCAGCAAATGGAGGAGGCGTGTGATATTGAATGTGCTGGATGAAAAAATGAAACACCAGCTTTTATTTAATAATGCCTTTGACTCGCTGCACGCTGCAGAAGTGTTTTGGCTCCACACACAGTCCTTGCGCAAGAAACACGGCGCCATTGGGGTTCTTGTTCATTAAACGACTTGCCCTTTTTTTGCAGCAGCAGTGGTTGTTTTCAAACTCGGTCCTTTTGTGTTATTTTTTTTTTTCACAGCCAATACCTTGAGCAATTTAGGTTGTTGAAAACTTGTTTAAGCTCTAAAATAATTTTGTGCTTTTTGTACTGCGACATAATGAAGATTTGGCTTGCTGCCATTTGCACTACCATTGAACTCGGGTTTAAACCCCCTTTGACCACAGAACTGCAATACAACTGGGACAGCTATCCAAATCTGTAAAATAAGGATTAGCTGTTCGAGTTTCAGTGCAGTTCTGTGGTCTAGGGAGCTTTAACCTGAAGTTTCAACTCCAGCTAAGCACACTGCAATTGACCCTCCGTGTTTTCAATTAGCTTACTTTCAGTGGCCAAATGGTCACACTTTCAGCAATTAGGACCGCAGTGATTTCACCCGTCAGTCTGTAATTGAATCATTTCAAATAGCGACCTCTTTCTAAAGAAATCTCTCGTCGTGCAGTTCATTGCGGACAAATGAAAGCATTAGCTCATCTGATTAATGGGCGTGGGATGTGAAGGGGGAATATTTATTCTGCATCGGCGTACACAGCGACATCTGACATAACGTGACCTTAAGAGAGTAAATCATTCTTCGCTAGACGTTAAATGTCTAATTAAGAACAATTAACGGCTCATTACTATTCAGAGGTTGCAATTACGGTAGGGGAAAAAAATTGGCATTCCAAGGACCTCTCTTCATCAAACTAATGTTTATTGCACGCTGAATATGCTCGGAAATTCAGGGAAGATACGAACAGGCTGCTCTCTGCTGTACAGTACTGCATTTATCTATTTTAATGCATGAGAGCATTTATACATTCAGTTGTGAACTTCTTGTTTCGCCTGATTGAAAATCTGGAGCCATCCATCCATCCATCCATCCATCCATCCATCCATTATCAAACCTGCTTATCCTGGTCAGGGTCGCTGGCGGTGCAAGAGTTTATCCCAGAATGCATTGGGAGAGAGAAAATCCATCCTGGACAGGTCGCCAGTTAATCTCAGGGCACACACACCGTTCAACACAAACACACTCATACCTACAGGCAATTTAGACTCTCCAATTAACCTGACCTGTGTGAAATAAAGAATAATAATCATAAGAGGTTTCAGATTTTGCTTTCACTGTGATATTATTTGGACAGATTTGAAATAGAAGAAGTTTTATTAAAGTAGCTAGCCACATAATATGAAACAATTTTCTACATTAGCAAAACAAAAGAGTCATGCTACAGGGAGGCTTGTTTGTTTAGCAGAATGCAAAATGATGATGTAGGCTTGAAGGCAGAATGCGTCAGGATGTGGAACATGTCAGGATATGTCCCTCAAAAATAATTTCAAAACTAACAAAAAAGACAAGGTTAACAATGTGCCTGGAACCTAAAGGCTACAAGTTGCTGTTAACAAGATTATGTGCCTCTCCTCTAATCACTCTGCTGTTGTGTCGTTCTCAAGCAGCCAATAAGGGGCTTTATTTTTGAAACTCGCTTCCAGGTCTTGTTGAGAGATATTGCTCACTAGCGGCAGTGCGGCTGGATCCAGTATAGGTGCTTCTACAGCCACCCATTTCAATGTATGTCAATGGTACCAATATGGTCAAAATACAAAGTGAATCATTTTTTGCAACATGTAGTCTCAATAGGGTTTTTAGAAATTTGTTTAATGTCTTCCCATGTGCCGAGATAAGTCACTGTGTCATTTGGACAATATTTTAATATTTTTATTGGATGAATCAGGGACAGTTTGCGTCTCTGTGCGTCACTCGGGGGGCAGGGGGTGGGGGGGGGAGTGGGGGTGGGCTGTATCTCATGCTCTTAGTGGATGATGCAGACCCGACCTGCAGACTTCATGCCCCCCCCCCCACCACACCCCCTTTCCCTGCTGTGCAGTCTCTGGCTCCAATTTGTTCAACGTGGCGACACAAAAACTGCACTTCTGTGGTTTCAAAAGGCTTTTCACAAGCCCACGGAAAGCGAAAGGGTGACGTCACGGTCACTTTGTCCGTATACATCTTCTACAGTCTATGGCTGTCCTTTACTGTGGCATGTGCCTCGCAGGACCACGTGTACATCAGCTGCAGTGGCCTCTGCGTGAGGGGTGTCTGGCACTCCAAGTTGCTTTGACATGTATTCCTTGAGGAATATCTTTTTTAATTTTTAATTTTTTAAAATGTTTTAAAAATACCATACAGTAAGCAATTCCACATGTTAGTCCATGCGTCTGAAGCAAGTTATGGAAATCCAAAGTTTCTCAGGAAATAACAACAACAACAACAACAAAAAAGTGCTGTATTAAAGTCATAAAGTAGGTTTGTGTGGAATACCTTAATCCTGCCTTCACTGAACCTCTGGAGCAATGGTTAGGATTTTGAGTCTGAAGAAAGCACACCTCACAGATTACTGAGTTCAGCAGCAGAACCCAAGTTAAATTACACTTTTCAGCCAGGAAGAAAGGAGGTGATGCCTTAAATCGCCTTTTCAATCATACACCAAAATCACACAGCCACTGATTTTATTGTAATTTAACTTACTTTGCATATATATTTTGAATGGTGAGACGTACTGTAGGTTTCATAGATGTTTAACATGGTGATATAAAATAATTGGACGGAGTGTAGCACAGTGGGTAAGGAACTGGGCTTGTAACCGAAAGGTCACAGGTTCGATTCCCGGGTAGGACACTGCCGTTGTACCCTTGAGCAAGGTACTTAAACGAAATTGCTTCAGTATATATCCAGCTGTATAAATGGATACAATGTAAAATGCTATGTAAATGTTGTGTAAGTCGCTCTGGATAAGAGCGTCTGCTAAATGCCTGTAATGTAATGTAATGTAATTATCAGAATTTATTGAAGATATAAACGTATATTTTCCAGGTGTGGTTTGTGCTCATACAAACTCTTAAAAAAAGACAGAAACATTACCGGTAAAAGCAGCGGTACCGTGTGATCACCTTAACATCTTTTTACTGCAGATAGTCTTTCAAAATATGACAATGCTTCAAAACGCAAAACAGTCCCTCTGTGGTTCAGCAGTAAGACACTGAAAGTTCAAATGTCACGGCCTTCTTGGTCACCCGATTGAAAACCCAGCTGGGCATTTGTAGTACACTCTCCTAAGATTCCCGAGACAGCGTTTTGCACTTTCGTGAACCCAGTGCTTTTATTGGCTGTTTTTGGAACCGTGCAGTGATGTACTATTCCTCCTGCGGAATTCCAGAGATGGTGCGTTCCGTGTCACACTGCGTACAGGCTGTAACTGAGCACAAGTGGCGGTCGCACACTCTTTTAATTTGTGACTCTGAAGGGATTTTGGGTTCCTGTTGACTACCTGTAGTGTTGACACAGATAACGCACAGATAATGCAGATTCTCACCAGAATGACAGAACATAGCGCAGTTCGTAAGCGCATACATTTCTGCCAAAAGACTGGACAACGATATAAATTTCATTCTGATTTCTTTAATTTTTTTTTGTTTTTTTGTGCATAGAATTTTTAGAGCAGGTTTTTGTTACGTAAATGCATAATATACGGGGATGATTGAAATGAAAGGGAACCGGCTGTCAAGTGATGCCTTGATTGACACGCACATTGTACAGGAACTGTTGAAAATGCAAAGAGGGTTATAGGCTAAGTGGAGATTTAATTATTGCTTTCAAGCGCACGGAGCATAGCCATTAGAGTAAATGTATTGCAAATGAAGTTACGCTGTATTATAGGAACTGGTGTCTGACAGGCTTTTTCAGCCTTTGGTTGGAAAGGAAAAAACTTTATGAGTGTGTGTGTTTGTTTATATATATATATATATATATATATATATATATCGATTACCCTTCCATTTAAGTGAAATTTCCCATTTCTAACATATGAAGCTTAATAAATGCACCATGAGTTCTGTGTGAACTGTCCGCTTTGTTGCTAGGCAGTACTAAATCAGTCTATTGCTATGTTTCCATTAATACAAATTTGTGCAATTTTATTTTATTTTTTTAATTCATTAATTAATTCATTTATCTGCTCTCACATTGTGGGGGGGTGCAAATGGTCTCTGTAAATGGTCAATCACTCAAGCAGCAAAGGGAACACTGGTTTAGAGTTATGCATTATTTAATTGGTTGTAAGCCTCTATCTTTTAATTAATTTACCATGACAACCGTACCTATATATATTTTTTTGTCTGTGTTCGCCTGCGAGACGCTGCCAGTTGTAAAGCAGACAAAAGTTATGAAATCATTATTAATTCCTCGCATTTAGCGTCCTCCAGCTTCCTTTGTTATTGTTCTGAAAGTGCCTTTAAAATGAATTCAGTATTGGTCCTTTGTCTACAGTGGATGCCGGTTTCTTTGCATGAATAGCCTGAAACAAATTTAAAATCGGTATTTAGTCTTCACCTTGAGCGAAGGGAAAACAGCTCGGTTGTAATGACAAGGCGGAGGACCAGCAACACTTCACCATTCCTTAACTGCATGCATCTTGAGGTTATATTTTATGTATGTGTACTTTTTGAGTCAGAAAATGAAAATTATTCAGTGCATTAAAATGACTAACCCTTAAATCGGAGGTTGTGATAAATGTGTCTCTTTCTTATGGTTTATAATATTACCAGCTCTTGGAACTACAGGCATTGTAGATTCAGCTTTGAAATTACTGCATTTTTTCTATTTAGGGCTTATTTCTGTATTGTATTCTATTGTAAAACTGTCCACACTTTTCTAATTAGCTACATGGCTCTTTCACAGTAGATAAGGGTTTTCTTGTCCTTTGTGGGTTTCATTTTTTGACAGTGCCCGTGCCCTGCAAAGAAAGAATTGGACAACTCAAATTCACAAGTTTAGGTGCAAGATCATGCATTAATATGCCGCATTTTAGCAGTATAGTGTTTTGATAAACAAACAACGATCAGTCAGAGAGCACAAATGATTACAAACCAAACTGCAATATTTATCACCTGTTGCAGTTTAGTGATGGAGTTGGGTATTAGTCCAGCGTGTGTTTACATCCCCATGAGCTCTAGCAGGGCGTCGGCTGAGCGTTCGTTCACTCTAAGGAGCTAAGAAAGACAGACGGAGTGATTCCTTCACCCTCCAGACCTTCCTCGCTGTCGGTCTTTTTGTGTCGTTCTCTTGGCCGCCATTTGTAAGTGCCCGGCCGAGTCTCGGTCTCGGTGGCTGCGTGTGGTGGCAGCCGTGCCCCCCCTGGCCTCAGCAGCCCGCGGGCACGGCCCAAAACCCGTCGTGGGGTGCCAGTCACCGCCTGACCCCCGTTTCTGTGCCCGGGGGCAGGTGCTCACCGCCACCGCCGCCGCCGCTTTGTGTCTCCGAACCGGTTCGGGTCACAGCTCGCCGATTCCAATCCCACCCTCCAGGACTTGAATGATTTCCCGCCCTCCTTGTTAAATTCTCGCCCCCCCCCCCCCACCCCCCTCCTACCCCCCCCGGCTGTCTTGGGCCCCGGTTCATCGGCGAGCCCTGCCAACCGAAACCCTGAAAACAACAGCAACAACAAACCCCTTGTTCCCAGTGCCATATCAGCCAAATACTGAATACCGCCCAAGCCAGGAGGGGAGAGGGTGGGAAACAATCGTTAAAAAAAAAAAACCAAGCCCAGCGCTACTAGCTGCGCCCCCACTTATTATCTAACTCTGACGCGCTCCCTGGCAATGGGAAAATGAATACCTCCAGGCCACCGTACAAAAGCGTGAGTCTGTACGTGATAGCAGAAAAACTGCCGTTCCTGTGTGACATAAACGTGGCTAAACCGGTGGAGTGACCGTTTACGTCCAGCATTTCGTGTCCTTACCGAATCGGTCTTCGCCTTTATCCCCACTAAAAGAGACGGAGTTTGAGAGAGCGGCCTGTGTTCCGCACCCCCCCCCCGTCCCCGGCCCGCTGTATTGCTGTGGCCCATGCCCAAAGTGCCTTCCAGCGGGACGGACGCCGGCCCTTGTCCCTTTCAGACGGCTAAATGGTTTTTTTGTGAGGAAGGTGGAAGAGGCCAGTGAGCGAAAACGCGGAGAGGAACAACAAACGCGCCATTTCACTGCTTCCATGGCTCTGAAATGGCAGAGTTAGCAAAAACATCTTATTTATCATAATAATGTGTTACAGTTGTTGGCTGTCACAGTGGCGTGCATACAAATGGGGCGCCATTAATCACGATGTTGTGAAGCTTAAAATCTAAATCTGAGTCCGACTGTTGCATTCTTGTACTTTCGATTGTTTGGTTTGACCTCATCATGCTTCTCAGTTTAGTCAAAGATTGGGAAGGCGCTATGGAAATACAATATGAATTTTTAATTTGTATTGTGTAGTGCATGACTCAACTTTAAAGACCCACTGCATTGATATTCCATATTCAACAGCAGCATTCAGGCAAATAGTACTTTCTATTATCCCGAACAGCTTACTGCCAAGGACAAGGCTTGAAACACTGAATGCACACCACAATTAAACTGAAAAACGGCACAAAAACTATATAATAAAAAAGGCTTTGGTTTTTCTCACTCGCATACGTGTGTATGTAAGTACCTGTAGAATAAAGTATATTCGTACATAATTAAGTACTTAGAAATCAGATATCATGCACAAGGATATGATTAATAAAACATGACAGAGAGGATGACTTAAGCTAAGTCAGTTAATAAATAACTCCAATTCCCAGCATGCATTTTGACTGTAGCAAGATGTGGCTCATTGGATGTCAGGGATGTGATCTCTAAGGAAAACAATAAAGTGCACAAGGACATAGAATCCGTGCTCAGCCGCGTGCCCTTTACCTTATGACGCCTTGCATGTGTCACTCTCTGCTTTTTCCACAACATTACTCAGAGTCCACTCAGGGGCCCCCTGATGGTTGGTGCTGTCATTACCCATGGAAACGTTACTCGATATAAAGTGCCAGGTCACTTTATTTTTGTTTTTGGGGCGAGGGCCGTCTGACTCCCGCTGATTTAAGAACGCCGTCGTTAATGAAATGCGAAACGTGGGCTGCCGGAGCCACGGCTCGCGAAATCAACCGGCAGCCTTCCGTCCACCGCCCCCGGGTCCCCATCCAATCAGTCGGCCCCATTAAGCAATTTACCCTTTGTGGTGGAAAAAGTCAAAATAATTACAGGAGTGACTGGCCCCGCAACCCGCCCCCCCCATCCCCACCACCCCCCCACCGCCTCCACCCCTCCACCGTATCGTCTCCCGCTCCACGCTGCGACCTTTCCCAGCATCTGTCAACGCGAGGGGGGGGTGGGGGTGGTAGGAGGAGGGGGGGTGGGGGGGGGGGAAATATGATTATAGCGCTAATGTTATCACAGCAGCCTCTGTGTACACAGCTCCACCAATGGCGGGCAGCAGGTGGTGGTGGAGCGGGATTAGCATTCTGCCAGGGGTTTCACTCTCCTCCCTCCTGGGAGACGCAGACGTGACCCGTCCGCTCTGAGGTGCTCACAGACTCGTCAGCATATTCCTGAGAGAGAGGGGGGGGGGAGGGGAGAGAGAGAGAGAGAGAGAGAGAGGGGGAGTGAGAGAGAGAGAGAGAGAGAGAGAGGGGGGAGTGAGAGAGAGAGAGAGAGAGAGAGAGAGAGGGGGAGTGAGAGAGACAAGGGGAGTGAGAGAGGGAGAGAGAGAGAGAGGGGGAGTGAGTGAGAGTTTTGAGAGAGGGGGGAGTGAGAGAGGGAGCGAGAGAGAGAGAGAGAGAGGGGGAGTGAGTTAGAGCGAGAGAGGGAGAGAGAGAGAGAGTGAGGGAGAGAGAGAGGGGGAGTGAGTGAGTGAGAGCGAGAGAGGGAGAGATAAACAATTACCTCCAAAATGGAAGGTTTGCTTTTGATTTATTTAATAAACAGCAAAACAGCAGTAAATTATACCACTGGGCCTAGGCATTTATGGCAATGAACATAAAATGAAAAAAAGAAAAAGAAAAAACAACTAAGAAACACCAAAAAAAATAAAACAAATCTTTACCACTGCTGTGACTGACATTTTGAAATATACCAACAGTAAACAAAATGGTCTCTTTTTAAAGATGAGTATTTGTTTAGTTTCCCGTAATGAGTCAGATGATATGAACACGCTGGCATTCAAATGCATGAATAGTTTTTACCAGTTTATTGTTTCAGGCACTGCAGTGAAAATGCGTTTCAAGCCAACTGTTGATCAGTTTTGTAGTGTTCAAGTCCAAAACTTGGACTTGAGTCTGATTTGAGTCAAAACGTGGCTTGTGACGAACTGTATCTTGGACTCGACCATCCTTGACTTGGGACTTCACACGAACGTAGAGGTTTTTTTTAACTTGGACTTGGACTTGAATTTTTTGAGTAGTAGTTACCGTATAATGGGCTATTTATGCTGCCTAACTAAAGAGGGGGGATTAGCTTTCTGTATAGCTTTTCTGTTAGCCTGCTTCCGGACATTAATATGAGTATACTTGAGAGAACTTGGAATGGGAAATGGACATGTGATTGGGGGACTTGGACTTGGTCTTGGACTTGAGTATTGGAGACTTGGGACTCGACTTGGACTTGAGGTAAGGTGATTTGGATTTGGGAACTGGAGACTTGGGACTTGACTTTGACTCATAGTCGACTGACGTGACCCCAACACTGCTGTTCACATGCTGAAATGGTGCCCAAATAAAGTACGGCGGAGCGGGTATCGAAGGGTTAAGCCGTTCTTGTCAAAGTGTATTAAGAGCAGGATAAATCTTTCTACAACACATTTTTATAAAAATGCTAATTCTCTTACCAGGTAATAAAAAAACTAGACTGATTTATTTGCAATGCAATTATGCTGATGGACCTGACGTATACACAAAATTTCTGGCTCCAAAATAAAACGTTCATTTGTTATTGTTTAGACTGGTTTATCAATCAGTGCAGAATTTAATTTTAATTTGACTGCTTAGGTCCCTTGCATTCTTTTTTAAAAAATTTTTACACACAGCCAGTGCTCCGTAATTAGCATTAATACAAATGTTATGGCACATAATGAAATAGATTGATAATAACATTTAAATTCTTTATGCTAATTTATACCGCAAAGATTTAGTGTATCTTTCTTTTTTTTTTTTCTTTGTTGGAATTAAAATGACCCAGACCTATTTGCAGAAATCATGTTTGATGGGGTCTAATTAGTAACTGTCATCACTGGCCAGGGACATAGGAAAGAAAAATCATAATTGCTAGCTTTTTTTTAATAAATTGTGCTTCCAGAGGGACCGTTTCAGAGGTGTCGCTGCTGGGTCTGAAACAGTGTCTGGGGGCGAGACCTTTTACTGCAGCAGTTTCTCCCTTTCGTGCCTCAAATATTTTGACGCCTTGACCCCTCGCTCTGTGTGGTAACCATAGGAACCAGCCTCAGCCGCAGTTAAAAGGGCAGTGGGTGAACAGAGGACCTCCCGGGTCTGGCGCGACAAAGGCACGCAGGATTAAAAGAGTCACGCACAGTTTGGCAGCGACGGGCACCGGAGGGTCACGGGTTCAAATCCCGGTTGGAAAGCTGGATCGTCACGTCCTTGAGCGCGGCGGTGAGCCTCGGCCGAGTTTAGTAGCTGGAGATGTGAGCGTGAGTGCACCTGAGGCGAGTCCGCCTCGCGCCCCAATCGCGTGCCACAGACGCGCCCCGGCCAAGCGGCCCCTCCTCAGGCCGGCGAGCTCGGGCGCCCCAGGGGCAGCTGCGCCGGCCCCGTGCCCGCCGCCGTCCTGGCCGCCAAACAGCGCTGGCGCCGTCCGCTGGGCCCGGCCCAGACACCTGCTCCGCCTGCGATACGCGGGACGGCATCTGGGCCGCCGCGGGATCCAGACCACCCCCCGGGCTCTTGGGCGGCCCGCCCGAACCACCCCCCAGCCCCCGCCTCCTCTCCCGCCCTCACCCCCCACCCTCGCCTCACTCCCAAATCCATCCCTTATCCAAGGCGTCGATGGCTTCACTCTCCATCTTCATCCGCACCCGGGACACGGTCAGTGGCGTTTCTCCTCGCACCAGCGCGATGAAGGATGCCCACCTCGCGCATTTGTCAAGGGGGCGGGGCCAAGGCGCCACGCTACTGTGGCGAGGGGCTGGGGGGGCGAAGGCGCCACGCTACTGTGGCGAGGGGGCTGTGGGGGGCAGGCGAGACAAACAGAGATGAAGAATGCCCCCCCTCGCATCAGACACTGCCTTTTCTACTTTATGGCTACTCGGCAGATGATGCACCCCAGAAGAGACAAATGAGGGCGCTTACAGTGAAAGCCCGCTGGACAGGTAAATCATCCCACCTGGCGTCTCCCGGCACCAGCCAATCAGCTCCTGGCTCTGAGCAGCGAGAGGTGCCGTGATATGACAGCAGGTCAGGGCTGAGTGATTGATTGATGGTGAGAGTTGAAATTTGCGGAGCCAGGTAATCGGATTTAATGGAAGGTTCTTTCTTCCCTTTATTGTGGAAGGGTTGTGTGAAGAATGAGGGCGGTTTTCACCAACCAGGGGCGTCAAAAATATGGAAAGCATAAAAATGCACACACACCCACACCCGTACACACACACACACACACACACACACACACTTACTTTAGTGAAAGTGCAGCCCTTTTCAAATCCAAAACGTTAAAATATGAATATGAAATGATTAAGTCAGTAAAAATACTCCTCGTGTTTAAACATACATATAAACACTGAAGCCCGGTGATAAGTAAAAAAAAAACTACAATTTTTAAGTTTCATATAGCCAGCATAATATTCAGAGCCATCAAATCTATGAATATGGCTCTTTCTTGCTTTCACAATGAGTCCTGACATGATTCATAGAAATGGCTGACCTTACTCAACCTGCATACTTCCAGTAGGCCAAAGAAAAGCAGGGATTAAAATTGAATGTCGAAAATGATTGCTGTTCTCAGAAAATGAGTCTACTTTTATTGCGAGTGCAAGTGAATTATTTACTAAAATTTAATTGGAGAACATGTAATAGCAAAGCACAGTAAAAAAAGAAAATACAAATGAACGCAATCATGTAACAGAACAAATAGGGAGCGGACAGCAACATAACTTTAAAAGTGCTAAGCAAGAATTATAATTAGCATTGCTAACTACCAGCAGACACATTCATAACATTTAGCCTTGCAACAAATGAGGTCCATATTTTTCTCAGACACTTAATTACATCGGGAGCACCTCACAGTGGATGCGCTGCTCGTACTGTTCATTTCGCTGGAGGTGAGATTCGCTTTTTGGTCTCGAAACTGCGTGTCGGCTGCGGCTGAGGAAAGACGGCCTGCCGCGCTGTCCTTAATCAGCATGGCCGCGCCGTTGTTCCCCGACGCTCGGCGCTGCGTGGGACTGAATACTGAAACGGGCCGTTTGAAAGTGAACGAAAGTGAAAGGGGCGCTGTGCTCCCCGCGGCGCCGACTGTACCGCAGGGTCGCGGCGCGACTAGCTCCCCGGGAGCCAATCCTCTGTGCCAACCAGCCGAAATCTCGGCGCCACTGCCAGGGACGGAGTAGGGGGTAGCGCTGCTGCCATGTCCAGCCCAGACATCAGCGCAAAATGGACGCACAGACCCCTTCATCCCTCTGAGTCCCCAAGGCCAAAAGCACCCCCCCCCCCTCACCCCCCCAATTTTTTGGACAGAAAAGTTTGGCAACACCGTCTGGTCTCGACGCCTCTTGGCTCAGCAATGTCACAAGGGTGCGTGGCCCAATGTCTGTGGGGGTTGCTGCAATGCTATGCCCTGCTCAAACTCCTGGCTGACAGAGACATAGAAACGGTCCAGGTGTGTGTGTGGGGGGGGTGGGGGTGTTGGCAGGTGACTCGGTCCCATCCATTGCCCAGTGCCACCCCCGCTCGCTTTTATCTCAGGCCGCTGTTCCCTGTCACGGCGGCGGGGCTGTGTCACGGCGGCTCACTCCGGCTCCTCTCTCCCTGCTTTGAAAGCTTTCATAATGGCCCGATTCACTTAGCGCCGCAAAGCCGCTCCTCGCGTCCGCCTAACCTATGGAGAAGGTGCCAGGATATTGAGAGAGGCAGAAAAAAACATTCTCCTCTGGCAGGGGCATTTCAGGGCACTGTTTTGACGAGCAGGTGGTTAAAAGTCTTTATAACTCCCCCCCCCTCCCCCACTCCCCCCTCCCCTCCGCCCAGCCCACCTGGTTCTGTAGTGTGGGTGTGATGCCTGGTTCCTCAGAAGGGGAGAGGACCGTGGATATTGTTTTGGAAGGGTCTGGTAAAAAAAAAAATAAAAAAAAAAGAGTACCATGGAGACAGGATGGGAAATGGTTTGATTAATGGCGTTAGAGGTGGAGGGTGGGGGGGTGGAAGAGGAAGTGGCTCTTCTGAGGCGGGCTGCAGATTGAAGACCCCTCCAGTGAGGGTGTCTGACAGCCACCGGAGCGACTCCGCGGATCGCTCTCCGCGCTTTTCGCGAAACAGCTTGTAATTAAGGCTAATACCCCCTCCGGCGGAGAAATAAATCAGCGCGTACCGATGCGAGGGTACGGGGAGACTCGGAGAGATTACGCCGCGCAGAGTCAGGTTCGTCGATATTTCTCCCTTCCTCCTTCAATTTAAAACCGAAAAATGATAATAACACAGTTTATTCCCTTGTTTTTTTTTTTCTGGCTCAATATGTTTTTTTTTTTTTTTTTTAAAAAGGAATAATCTAAAATGTGGATACTATAAGCAGTGCCATATAAGGTGGAGTGACTGTCTGGAAGATTTGTGATAAAAGGGTATGAATTGTTGATCACTTTCAAGAGTTATAGCCTTATTGAGACAGTCAAGGTGTTTTCGTATCAGGAAGTGACCAGGTATGTGTGTGTGTGTGTGTATGTTTTTGTGTCCGTGTGTACGTGCATGTGTGTGTGTGTGTGTGTGTGCATGTGTGTGTGTGTGTGTGTGTTACAGTTACAGTGTCTCCCCTAATGTCCCTTGAAATCCAGTTGTGGACATAACAAGAGGAGAAAAAAAACTAAATCAAAGATTTACATCTAGATAAAAAACTTTGTCTGTATATTCTTTCATTGTTGTAAATGTCCTGCTGAGAGTATTTTGAGAGTGGTTCCCAGGGGAGAAATGTAATTCTCATGTGCTGGTATCCAGATTGTCATACACAGTTCCTGCAAAAAAAATATTCTCAGACGTGACATCATTTTTGATTTCAGAGTAAATGTTTTTCAATATCCTGTGGAAAGGTTTTTTTTTTTTTTTAAATCACTAGATTTTAAATTACCAAGATATTTTTGTCACTGGCATTTTCAAAATACTTCCTTCTAAGATGAAAAAAAAATCCAATTATCTGAACTGCAAAGGATGTGGATACATCTAGTCCTTAAATATAATTTGTTGTTGCTATCAACTGGAAGTAATACCTGTGCAAATAGTTTTTCTGAATTCATGTCTGGGTATGTCTGGTGAGTTCTAGCACTTTGCGAATAACCAAAATGTATTTTTACTAGTGTGACATTAATTCGCTATTATTATATAAATTATCATTATATCAGTATCTATAGTGGTATCATTTATAGTTTACAGTTTGGTTATTAATGAGAATACCAACATAGCAAATGTAGAAAGCCTGCACTCACAAGGTAACCCTTGAAAAACTGTAAACACAGGCTATATGAACTCTAATTACCACAATGCATTGTGGCAAAGCTAACACAGCAGCAACTCGGCATGAGCCAGCTTAAACCAACAACAGAGACAGGGACAGAGACGTAACTTGAAAAAGTAAGGTAAGCTTGCGATGAACACATTTTAAATTTGCTCCCCAAAGAAATTCTGACTTCACAGAGCTTGGGGTGTAATTATGCACCCAAGGTCTGATGCATAATTATTGAGCAACCAGCCAGTACAAATTACTGAGCTAGCCACGACAGGCACCTTAGCTGTAGCTGAATGGGGATCTTCAAATGAGCTGTTTTAGTGATGAAACATTTTATTAATCACAGGGACAAATAATGAGAAATCAGAATTAATCATAGGTATCGAGTTTTGATTCCATGACCATACATAACCTTTTAAAAAATGAAATGGAAGTTTCACAGCAAAACTGGAAACATATTTTTGTATTGTTGCATACATAGAAAATGTGATTTCGCTTTTTTTCCCATCGTGTTTTTTTTTTTCCCCAAGTGGAAAATTCACCAGAAAAGGTGAATAAGTCCAAATATTCATAGCTGATTAATCTGTTGCCTCCAGATAAGTGCACCTTGATTGTAGTACTGTATATCTAGGGGCACATAGTGGTTATTGGTACAAATTGGGAATGCCTGAAGTCCTGAATGCCTGCAAATTTAAGCAAGACTGGAAGTCCTGCACTTAAAAATATAAAAGTTTTTTTTTTTTTTTTAAATAAAATAAGACTCCAAGATTATTTAAAGCAAAGCAGGAAAAAAGCTATATTTCATTTTTATTAACAGTGCAGATGGAGCCCCGTCTTTAATAAGAACTTCCAGTTGCCATCTCGGTTGAACTCATGCCCGTAAGTCCTCCATGACATTTGGCTTCACTGAGCATCGCCTTCTCCAAGCCGCTGTGATTAATTGCAAGGTCGCCATCGACAGAAAGGGGCGGTTGTTGCCGCTCGCGTAGTGTCGTCGGCCATCTTTGTTCATACTGTAGCTTTTCATTTATCACAAGCTGCTCCGCTGCCTGGCGGAGCCTTGCAATTAATGTAATGGACTCTGGCTTAAAGACGTTTGCCACAGCGCCGCCATTAATATGCTGATTCGTCTTCTTCCCAGTCCGTACAGGGGACGCCGGTCCGCTGCCAAATACGACAGGCATTGGTCTGGATTCATTTTCTCCTGGTGTTTAATTATTTATTTACTCGTTTATTTTTGCTTCGAGAATGGGAAGCTGTGTTTCCTTCATGTATTGTTGGATTCTGATAGTGGAAAAAAACCTGATTGAAAAAAATACTTGCATTTAAACTAACACTAGCTCTTTAAACTAACTAAAACTATACTGAAATTTAACTCTAGATCGTACATAGGCATGTTTCGGGAATGAGGCCCATTGAAATTTATAAACCTTTGTCGTAAATTTGTAAAAATGTGCGCGCCTCTATTGAAGCTCCAGACCATGTGTACAAACTCTTCCTTGTGGCTGTTCAGCTGTATTGCAGGCATGAGACATGGTTTTAAACCTACAGCCATGCTATTTGAAGAGCATAAAGTGTGTACGAAAGGGACAGTGTAAATGCATCAGTTCAGTTGTTTAAAAGCAATAGCAATATGTAAATAACAGTAAAAATCCATCAAAAAGGCCATTAATTCCAACATGCCATTAACGTGGGCTGTATTAACATCCAGTGCAGTTAAGCCAGCTCCGGAATAACATGAATAATTGAGCCGAGACATTAAAATATTGTATTAAACCAACAGGAGAGGAGCAAAATGTGAATTACTGCACCGCACGACAAAGTGCAAATGTGTTTGAAGTCAATGGCACGTGATGGCACTAGCAGCTAGAAGAAATAACATGCAAATTGCTTTGCACTTGTGAAAATATGAACTCGTTACAGACATGACTATAAAACCGTGCGTGTGAGCTGTTCACATTAGAGACCGTGGCTGCGCCGGCACTGTGGGAAGACCTCAGGATCGGAGCGGTAGACCGTGAGCACGGTTTTATGGACCGGGCGGATTCCTTCCCGTGCACATGAGGATGAATGAATGAGGAGGATGACTCGTTACCGTTTAACCAGAGCAAATCCACGCAAATTGTACCCATAAGGCCCCATGTGAATACACATACTTTGGTGTTTTTTTTTCACCTTGTCAACACCTCTCACCTCTGTACGTTCAGCAGCTGTGGAAATAGCTCTCTCGGAAGTTTGAATGCAATTTTGAGGTGCGAACATGGACATGGAAATAATTCTTTGCACAGAAATATGATAACTTGTAGCGATACCCATTTAGATCTTTCATTAGATACTCTGGGTCATGGATCTAAAGGTGGTTTGGCAGATTTTAAAATGGCCAGTGTGCTTCCATGGGTTTTTGTAATGTACATTTTCCAGACATTTAAAAAAAAACATCTTTTTAGCCAGATTTCAGCCTTGTTTCAATAAATAAAAGTGTGTCTTTATCTTTTAATCAAAAATGTACGTGAGTGATTTTCTTCACACACATATTTTGACCAGTTCAAACGTTACCAAAGTAGAAGAAAAATAAAATAAATAACAATATGAAATGAAAATAGTAACACTGTTCTTCACACATGAACTTATCAGTCAAAGTATTGAAAGTCTCACTCTCAATGCTTATTTCAGTATTCAAACCAACACTGTCTGATTTTTTACTTCTATGCCATATTTCATTTACCACAGGAAATCTGACGGTGTACTTAAAAAAGAGCAACCAGGTGAGTTATTCTTATCTTCAGAATGTGATGTCAAATTTCTCTCCATGAGCGGCAAAAATCTGTGGTTTCCATGGTAACTTTAGGAGAAGTGAAATTCTTGATTTCTTTGGCCCCGGTAGAGTTGATTATACTGAGGATATTCCATTTCCAACATTCATAATTAACAGATGAGCTTTTTGAATGACTGGAGTTATTCGGATGATTTGAAATTGGGCATGGATACAAGTCGGCGTGGATATAGAGAAAATGAGATTGCCGGGGCAAGATTATTGGGCTGTTGTGTGAACATAACATGACTCCTCACTGGGGTTTCGTATTGGTTATATGAAATAAAACAGACCTGGTTTCACTGATGTGATCATGCAAATTTCTTTTGCAGGCAAGGCGCCTTAACGTTCACAATCCGGTGCCCTATCCGGATATTCAGTTGAGATGCACGGTGCATTGCGAGAAAGAGAAAGAGAACAGAAAAAAAACTCTTCTAAGGAAGTGACTTTGCAGTTGTCAAGGGCAGGTGTCAGGTAAAAGGGCAAACAAGCGTTTCTCTGCAGCGTGATGACATCAGCTTCACCGCTTTTTTTCCTGAGATATCCCTTGCGGGATTGGGGGGGGGGGGGCTCGCTGAATGGTCAGGGAGGGGTTTGGGTGGGGGGTGGGGGATGGGGGGGGGCGGATTGGCGGGGTGAAGTTGCTGAGTGGTCAGGGAGGGGTTTGGGTGGGGGGCGGGATGAAGGTGGCTGAATGGTCGGGGAGGGGTTTGGGAGGGCGGGGTGAAGCTCGCTGAATGGTCAGGTAGTGGGGTGTGCTCAGCCAGGACACGGCGAGCTCAGTTGGGACACCCCCGTATGAAGAGGCCAGGTAACTTCAGAGGGAGGTCAGGGGGGTCAGGGGGGGCTACCGTCGTGTTGAGCTCAGTGTGTGATAAGGGAATGAAAACTGGGCTTGTAGAATCGAGACGGAACTGCACCAAGGTCAGCAGTAAACACTGATAACAAATACTCTCATGCACACACAGCATAAGGACATGGCTCGCATCTTTGTTGTTTGTTGAACCTTTGATAACCTTTTTGATAACCTTTTCAATTTTATTAAAATAAAATTGCCATTTCAAGAGGTGAAAAAATAGATCACTCACAGGGGAAAAATACAGAGACGGAGCTACTGGTGCTCTCAATCGAAAGCTAAATTGTTAATATTCAGTCGGGGTTGGTTGGTGCCGGTACACAAGAAGCTGGCTGTGTATTTCTGCCAAGACGTTCCATGGTTGAGAAAGACACCGGAATGAGTCAAATGATAAGCTCTACAAAGTTGGTATTTGTTCATTGAATTCTGAATGAAAAGTACTGTATGTCTTGTCATTTTTCATTATAATTAGACAGTGGTATTCAATCTATATCTTCAAATTAGAATAATTAAAAAGAAACTTGGTGATAGACACAATTTGAAGAGATATTCGAAAAACTTTCTAGATTTTGATTTAGATTATAAAACATTATAAAAGTCTTGCCAATATGAAGTTGTAAGGATTCTATATTAGAATTTAAATGAAACCATATTTTTAGGTTGCGCCAGTTTGGATTTGACAGATTGACATTTTAATCTTTCTGTGGGAAAAGCGTTTGCACTTATGTACATATTCATTCAATGAATATATTACATCTAATTTTTCTTGTGTCCAGAGTTTGACTTCTGGGCTGTTATCTATCTTAATCCATCAATCCATCATTGCATCCTGGTTGTGTGGCATTTTATAAACTCTAGTGCCAAATATAAGAAATGTATTTGATGAATTTATACAGAATAATGCATTTTCTGAACAATTTGGAGCTGCAAACTCAAAAACTTGGGTTGTTTCACATTATTTTATGGTTCAGGCATAACTCTTGGCTCTGTAAATTGTAACTGGACAGATTTTCATTTCTTTGAGGAAGAAAGTTTTCACATTCTGCAGGGAATTACTAAAAAAGATTTTTAAAAAACAGGGCTAATATTGTGAAAGTGGTAGCAGGCTTTGAAGATTCTTCAAGTTCAGCGTTGTACAACCCTGTTCCTGGAGATCTACCATCCCCGAGGTTTCCATTTCCACCCTAATTTGGCACACTAGATTCTACTAATTAGCCGCTCAATGAGATCTCCAGCTGTTGAAGGGGAAGCAGTTTGTTTGAGTTGGAGTGAAAACCTACAGGATTGTACATCTCTAGGAACAGGGTTTGGTAGCCCTGCTCTTGGTAATTGGATGCCTGTAATCTGCTTCTATCCACCACAATGCATGAATCTTCTGAGAGAAAAAAACACTTCATTTAACATAACTTTAAATAAAGGGCATTAGAAATAAAAAATAAAGAAACAACCCATACTGATAACCTTATACCCCACCCAATTGAGCTACCCCCAAACAACACCAACCCCCATACCACCTACAACATAACCAGAACATTAAAAAGCAAGGGAAAAAAAACAAAGACCACACAGAGAGAGAGGGAGGGAGGGAGAGAGAGAGAGAGAGAGAGAGAGAGAGCAGTGGCTGATTCTTAACACAATGTTATTCTGCTCGAGTGTAAAAGTGTGATTATCTCACCGTGAAAGAAGACTGTTTTTTTTTTTTTCTTTCTGGAATGTTTGTAAGCCCCGTCAAGTGTTGGCAAATGATCTCCTCACAGCCTACAATGCGGTGATTGTTGACCAGATACGGTTGGGCTTGTAAGAAAATCAGCGAGACTCTGCCGTTTTTTAAAAATTTATTCATTTATTTTTTTTCCCGAAGTGCATTTATCCTGTTTATGAAAGAGGCGAATCTCTTTCGTCCCGAAACTCCTGGGATTCGCGAAGCGTATGAAGAGTGACGGCTCACCGGCTTTCAAAGAAGAAGAAAAACATCTGATACGCGCTTGTTAGCTGCTGGGCTCCCCGGGGACTTTTCGCCAAGAGAAAGTGAATTAGGCGTCTTAACTTCTCCCTTTCAGGGGCTGCCTTTTCCACGGCTCCCTTGTGCATTCTGGGAAATATGTCCGTCAGAGCTTTTGGGATGTCGGGGGGGCCATAAATTGCCCGTGCCCCTCTAACCCGGTGCTCCTCCCAATAAGCCACACACGCCCCCCGTGCCGTTGCGTTTGGATGAAGACGAGGCACAGGACGGCTATAAGGTGGGGAGTGGGTCCATAAAATTGCCCATCTTCCCCCCCCCCCCTTCCCTGCACACTATCTGTTTTATGGCTCTACAACAAATCACCTTGCCCTTGTCACAAAGCGACAGCACGACATCTCATATCACAAGTGCCTACTGTACTCTGGAAATCTCGGCATACAAGGAATTTTTCTTTTTTTGTTGAGTTGACTTTTTTTTAAGATTACTTGGGGGAGAAAACTAATAACATGGCCACTGAGCCCTGTTTTTTCCTCCATTTGACTGGGATTAATGAAGTATGCGTTTCTCTCCTTAATTATTTGCGGAAGATTGGTTTTACTTATTAAATGTTTGTCGCTATCAAATTAGAATTTGTTTATCCCATTCCACAGACTCTGCGTTGCAGAAATTAGTCACATTTTTTTGTTTTTCTTTGACAAGGGGTAATTGTAGTGTGAAACAAAGAATAACCAGGCAACATGTTATTGAACTCACTTGGCTTCAGTCCAATACTCACTCTCTTTATTTCAATTTATTTTCACTTATATTCTCCTTATTATTTGTTTATCCATTAACTATAGTGAACAAATTTGTGAAAGGATTAAAAAAAAAAAGTATACCAGTCAATCAATCGTATAGGCAATTTCAAGATTGCTGTCTGCAAGTTGATTTCTACTACTTCTATCAACGGTGATCTATTTTTATTTTTATTTTTTCAGTTCAAAATGACCATCTTCTGATCAAATGAACGAACTCTTCACTAATAACACCCAGAAACAATCCGCTTGTATCCTTACTCTTTTTCCCCCTGTCCTCCAGTTATCATACGCACAGATGGCAATGTGTGGATGATTAAAGCAATTACTCTCCATTGTTAATGTTTCTTCGGAGTTCAGACTGCTCACGCTCCGGCTCGTGTTCCTGTCCGCGGCCCATAATGCACTGTGAAGAGGGTCTCTCTTCTCCGACCTCCTGCCTGTTAGTGCCAGGCTGCCGCGTCGTTAAAACAGATTTAAATCCCAGGCCGTTAAACGCAAACCAGCTTAGGGTAAAATGAATAGGCTGCCCTCCTGGATTTAATTCAACATTCGTCCGTGATCTTTCTCGCTATACAAACACGTTTTTTTTTTCTTTTCTCATTCATTTTTTGGTGGTCACTGAACTCACGGTGTTTGAGGAGAAAGGGGTTTAACTGAGGTATTGATTTGAATAAAAGCATAGCTTGCCTTCAGTAGATCATACTATAATAATATGAAAAGGTTGTGTAGCTGAACGCATAAAGAGGGACCGATAGATAAAATTGCAGATCTTTGTGTGCTGTCCGTCTCAGCGGTATAGTAGAGTTCCTGTCCCAGCTCCAACATGCAAGCTCTATTTCACTAATGACAATAACGTTTAGATTCAATCAGCATTTGCCTGTGCAGAACCTTTTATTACTTTTTAATAAAAAGTAAACAAAATATTGTGCAATTATTTCATGAAAATGATTTTAAATAAAATGCCAGTACAAATGTTGATTGAGTCTACCTTTCCCCCCCCGAGTGCATTTTTACAGTAGACAGAGAACGTTTTCGCAAATACGGTCTGTCTGTTGAATTGTCTGTCCTGAGGCTTGTTGTGATTTGAAAACAGACTGGTCCCAGTTGTCGTATTTATACCCTGCGGTGGAGACCAGCGGAGGTATGCTTCTCCCTCCTGGTCCTGGATCCTTCTGCATACCTGTTTAAAGCAGCCCCATGTGCCAGCCGAGGGTGGGGAGACAGACCGTATTTCTCCGCGCCAACAGGGGATTACTCGCGATGGATCCTCCTGCGTCAAACGCGGACCGTTGGGGCTGAGTTATTCTGGGCGAGGAGGCAGATGGCGGTGCGTTCGCTTCTCTGGGACGACGTGCTTTGCTAGGCTTAGCTAGCGCTCTGTTCAAACCGTCTGACTTTGCGGCCATATTTTACAAATTTGCTCTCAGTTCGATTGAGAGGGAAGTAAATGCAGCATCACCATTTGTTTGGGTTTTATTTTTTTTCCGGGAGGTTATCATGGGAAGTGTGGTAGCAATTACTAATATATTAATTGGTGTACTATATTTACCCCTCAGTATTGATTCACTGTTGTCCATATTTGTTCTCATCCATTTTTTGTTTTGTTTTGATGCTTCTTTACTCCACTCATGTGAAATGGCCTAGTCTATGGTCGTGGTCCTCTCCCAGGAGGAAAAAATGGCTTCTCCCCTTCAAGTGAGGGGGAGTAACTGCCCCAGACAGAGGAGCTCAAGTATCTCAGAGTCTTATTCACGAGTACAAGAGGGTTCGGGAGATCGACCGTCATGTGGGTGCAGCGGCCACAGTAATGCGGGCATTGTATTGAAAGGAGTAGGTTGAGGCCGTTCGGGCGTCTGGTTAGGGTGCCTCTTGGTCGCCTCACTCTGGAGGTGTTCCGGGCACAGCCACCGGGGAGGAGACCCCGGGGCAGACCTAGGACACGCTGGAGGGATTATATCCACAGGCGGCTGGCTTGGGATCGCCTTGGGATTCCCCGGGATGAGTTGGAGGAAGGCGCTGGGGAGAGGGACATTTGGTCTGCTCTGCTTGCCCCGTTGCCACCGCGACCCTGGTTTAGGCTAAACGGTTAGAAAATTTACTTCCTTTTTAACACTGGGAAAGTGCCACAGTTATGCTGTGTTTATACAGTTTTGTGGCGGGTGCATTTTGTTAACTTTGCGGAAGTGCATCGTCATTTCCCTTTCTAACAACACATTTGTCTGAATTCAGTCAGCAGTTGTCCTGAGTTTTGCTTCCTGATTTAAATGAAACTGTTTGTTGCTTTTCATCACAAGTGCCGCTTGGCAGGGAAAAGAGATTGCCAAATTCGGTTAGCCAAACTAGGTTTGTCAAGAAAAACCCAAACACTTACTTAATTGCCAGTCAATGCTAAAGATTCAGTCTGGGCCATCAAACAGATTGTCAGCGTTTTGGCTGAGAAGTTTTCTACTGAGAATCCATCTGGTTGAAATTATTTGCCTGAAATGATTATCTCCTCCTGTAAAGCCCTGTGATTGAAAAAAAAAAAAAACATTTGTTAATATTTCTACTGACAGTCCATCTGTTGTGTTCAACATGATTTTGGCCAAAATAGGCCTATGACATGAGAAGTGCAGAAATCCATTGCTAACCCACAGCCCTGAAGCTAACTATGTTTTGGGTTCAGTATTTAATATTTAAAGGATGACTAATACCAGGGAAAAAGTTTAGGAATCTCTGCAATATGCCTCAATTCTCTCAAAGTCGCTCAAGTGCCTGTTTAATAATACTAATGACATGGCTATCACTACTACTATTGTGTGTGCGTGTAGGTATGTACGTTTGCGTGTGTGTGGGTGTGTATGTGCGTGTGTGTGTGTGTGAGTGTGTGCGGGTGCGAGTTCATGCATGAGCGTGTGTGTGTGTGTGTGCATGCGTGTGTGTGTGTGTGTGTGTGTGTGTAGGTATGTACGTTTGCGTGTGTGTGGGTGTGTATGTGCGTATGTGTGTGTGTGTGCGGGTGCGAGTGCATGCATGAGCATGTGTGTGTGTGTGTGTGTGCATGCGTGTGTGCATACACGCGCGGCAGCAGGCAAGCAGCAGTGTTTGATTCTCCAGTCGCAGCCCGAGTCAGCCGCAAGCGCAGTTAGTGTGCGTGGAGCGCAGGTAGTGTGCGCGGAGCGCAGGTAGTGTGCGCGGAGCCCAGGTAGTGTGCGCGGAGCGCAGGTAGTGTGCATGGAGCGCAGGTAGTGTGCGTGGAGCGCAGGTAGTGTGCGTGGAGCCCAGGTAGTGTGCGTGGAGCGCAGGTAGTGAGCGCGGAGCGCAGGTAGTGTGCGTGGAGCCCAGGTGAGCGCGCGCAGCTGCAATTAAACGCACAGCGGGTGGCCTCGTCCCGACGCCGCCGCAGGAGAAGCTCTCTTCTGTTTACGTTATTGTAGCACTTGAATGGGTCCTAATCATTTCCTTCGGTGAGGGGAGGTATCGACCCACTAAAAATATCTGCTGCTCTCGCGGAGAGATGAGCACGGCGGTGAGGATCAATAGCCGCGCTGCCCCCCCTTTCTGTCCAGCTCTTCTGATTGGCCGGACAGCGGGAGCGAGTTAGATGGATGGACCGGGGGGCCCTCGATCGATAGCCATCCCTGCTCCGAGAGCGGAGAGACCAGAGGGACGGTAAACGCAGGGGGAACAAAACTCTGCGCGTTGGAAGAAAGCCTGTTTGGGCAAATAAATTAGTTGGAGGGCCGGGGGGCGGAGGTAGGGGTTGGGGTTGTTTGTGGGGGGGTGGGGGTGTGTGTGGTTTGTTTTGGCTGCTGGCCGGCTCCTGGTTCCTGCCCTGCGGCCCCTTGGCCCCAGTTAAACAGCCCTAACCACACACATCACACACGCACACAGATACACACATAAACACACACACAAACACAGACACACGCGTATACACATGCACACACACACCCACGTAAACACACACACATATCCACACATACATACACACACTCACACACACATACACTCACAGATACACACACACACACACACACATATATTCTCATCACTGCATTATATCTTGTGTTCGCTGGTGTGACTCTGGTGAGGATATAATGGGACAGGGGATATAATGGGGTATCTGATCGTGAAAAGCGCATCAGTTCGGATGATGTTATTTCAATGAATACGATTGTTCTTACAGCCCCATTCACCTCTGCAATGCTAAACATATACGTTATCCAGGATACATGCATGCCTTGACTGGAAAGTAGCAACCTGGGACACTGACTGGTGGCAACAAGCACATATTAGAAAGAAATGTGATACATTTCTTTTATAGTTTTGTAGATAAATGCATCTTTAAATACCGGACATAAGTAATTGTATTTCTACGTATGTCATAAATCTCCCATAGATTCTTGTTCAGTTTGTAATAGGCTTGTAATAAGGCATGATAGATGTTTTTCATAAAGTTTCTGTCCTATATTGATATGTAATCACTCCGTATCATGAAATAGCATCATGGCTATTGAGGGCACAAAGATGAGATGTTAACTGTTGGGAATCACTTCCATTTTTTGGTATGAAATGACACAAACGCACGTTCATTTAGCAGTTTTGAAACAGAATATGTCAATATCGTCATGCCACGTGTGCTTGTAAAATTGACTTTGCTGAACATCCGGCTGCTGGCCTTGGTGAGATGCTAACCCAGGCAAACTGAGTGGAATTGATTGTGGAGAATAATTCATCATGGTCAGAGTCTCTAAAGGGCAGCTGGGCTTTGTGTGTGTATGAGTGTGTGTGTGTGTACATGTGTGTGCATGTGTGTGTGTGTGTGTGAGTGAGAGGGAGAGAGGCAGAATCAGAAATTGAAAATTTGTTGAAACATTTTTTTTTTACATAAATCACTACTAAATGCAAATGCAATTCCCCTCTCCTCAGTCAAGTGCTGCAATGATGAATGTATTATGATAATATTTGGATGATTAATTTTTAAAATATATAATTTAGATCTATAGTTGTAGCATCAAGTCAAAGGACTTCCTCTTCATTCACGTGTCTTTAAAACAGAGGAAGACAATTTTCTACCTGAGGTACTAACAAAGCTTTGTTTATTTATTTATTTTGGTCCAAAGGTTAAGTTATGAAAATGGATGAATTATTAATTTTCCTGTTGACTTCCTGGCAAGACTTCCTGAGTGAGGGAGGTCAGTCCTTCTGGGACGTTGCAGAACTTGCAGGCCCTGGGTTTCACAGCCTGAATACACAAATGTTTAATAAGTTGTTTTGATGTATGCAAACAAAGACCAACGCTTCGCTTTGGCATATTCAGGCACTGATCTTTCAGCCAATGATTTTGACCCCCCACGCCCCTCCTCCATCCCACGGTGGAAAGAGAAGGAGAGAGAAGGAGCAGAGCGGGCACGTAAAAGCTTGGCGGTCGCTCTTCGCCAGAGGGCTTATCTCAGCTGTCAGGAACACTTCTGGGTCTTAGCCGCCGCGGCAGAGAAGTGAACTTCCATATATTTGCTAATATATGCAAATATATGGAAGCCCACAATGCACCGCTAATCACCTGGCAACAGCTTCCTCTCCTCTCTGCTAGTGGCTATGCTGCTGGCATTTTGAAATACTCTCGGAAAAAAAAAAACAAAAAAAAAAAACACACCCACTTCTTGTGAACTGTAAAAAAATCAGCCATCAACTGACGCCATAGTTTATCATTGTTATTTATTCGGTTTCATCAGTTTAAAGTCTTTAAAATATATCTTTTTTTTATCACAACAAGCATGCGCTAGTTGTTTTAATATTTACACAGGGTTGTATTCATGCAGGCCTTAATTTGACTGTGCCTGAAATGTGAGCAAGGCTTGGGTTTGTACAATTACACAGTGCAAGCGCTAATGGGCAGTGAAATATGTTCAGTCTTGGAGACGTGGGTACTATTGAGCATGCTGTCTGTGTTTCATCGTGATTGGCTCGTCGTAGCCACCCACGTTCGGATGGCTGTCCCTCAGCAAGCCTCTCGAGGGGTCAGCGCCGATGACAGATGACGGGGGGGCGAGAGTCGACCCGGAATAATTGCGGAAGGTTGGCGCTAGGCAGCTTTTTCTGTCACAGTCCATCTGAATATTGATTGGGTTAAACCCCTCACGGTCCCCAGGAACGGCCCTGTTCACCTTCTAAAGGCAAAAAGACAAAATGGCTTTCACAAGTACCAGATATTTCAGATCTCACAAACCCCTTGTAGAGGGAGGAGGGTATTGCGGCTGAATTGCTTCTATTGTATCTAATGACTCGCAGGTACAAATATAGATTCTGGCTGTTGGGCGTCGTCTGTGGTAACGATTCTGGTTTGTCGTCATGGCAAGTCTGCGTTCTTTTGTTTATGTAAGCGCAGAAAACCACGCTTCGATTGGGCGACCTTTTGCATGAGGCCAGTATCACAGCCTATCACTTCTTGCATATGCCTGCAGGACCACAATGACATGATTGATCTCCGAGGCATGGAGAATTAATTAGCTGGTGGCACAACAGATGTTCGTTTATTAATAAGTCTGTGACGTCAGTTGGAGTTTCTAGTGTAGGACCCCAAACCTGAGGCAACCACAGGTGGCAACCACAGATGTCTTAGAAGTGCATACCTGGAGTTGTGCTTGCTCAAAGCAACACTAATTGTTATTACATATAAATTAATGTATTAGCACATAGGTGAAAGGAAACGAACGTCTTGTACATATTTTGCTATATCACATTCATGCAATGCTGTGTTCAAGCCAAAAGTTTTAATGTATGTATGAAGGGCTGTTTAATTTTTTTTGGTGGCCTTATTTGGTATACCTGATGAGGGGGATGAGAGGAAGCCATTTGGTGCCAATGTATGGTGCTCCTCTGAACATTGTAATCGTAGATGATAGTGGTTCCTAACCGTGTACCTGGAGATCAGTTGTCCTGGTGCTTTTCCTTTCAACCCTAATTTGACACAACCTGACTCTACTCATTAGCAGCTCAAAGAGATCACTAGCTGTTGAACGAGGTGTGCTTTGTTACGGCTGGACTGAAAACCTACCGGTAGATCTCCGAGAACAGGGCTGGGAACCACCATATTTTATATGTATCTCATAGTGGTTATCTGTTTTGACACTATCATCATGGATGGTGTCGCTGCGGTAGTATCTTTGTGTTAAAGTCTCCTCATCATATTCAACGGACCTTGACCACCGCCCCTCGAGTGTTCTGGTGTTATCTAAGTCCCTCGTTCAACACGCTGGGTGAACATGTGACCGGAGTGGGGATGGAGAGCGGTTTGCATCTCTCACTTATATTCTAGACTCGCATGTCGACAGACGCAAAACAAACCTCTGAACGGATAAATCATGTTCGATCAATCGAAAGAATCTGACGAGAGCCGTGTCAATTTTATTGAGGGATGCTCCCTTGTAGAGTTAAGATAGACGGTATAAATGATAGATCTGAACAAGTATCCTGGGAACTCAACAACTCACAAATATTCCCTGGGCCTAGTGTTTGAAAATATTCTGAACACAAGTCGATGCCCCCGTGAGGACTAACAGTTAATTCAGCGCTATCTGTAGAGAATCTTATATAACTGAGCTCAAATTTAATACTGTAGAAACAAGCTCAATGAGAATATATTTTTCAGTGAGCTGTAAACTTCACAGCCGAATGTTTGGTCTCCCCTGACAATTCTTTGAACATTTCTTTAAAACATTTGAAAAAAATATGTTTCAGAACGTCGGTTAATTGAAGCAACAGTGCCTGTTTGAGATCTGTATATGTTTACGATCTATACATGTTCTCCCTGCAAAGGTCTCTTAACATATATACATTATGTACAATACAATAAATCATGCACATTGCCATAGCAATTCCAACAGGTATATTCTTAAAATTGTCAATCAAGTGTACGTGACAAAGCACATGGGTGTTGCTCTTTATCACAGTCTGAATAGGCTATAGCATTATTTAACATGAATCCATAATACATTTAGTGTAATACACAATATGCAAGAAGTATTACCGATTTTCAAAATTTTATTTCCAAAATGGTTTGTAATAATGATGTAAGTCTACCTGCCTTACCTGTCCTGTGCTGGCTTGCTTTTGGGAAACAACAGCTGTCTAGAAGAGAACATTGGTGCTTCACCGAGTGTCACATTATTGCTTATTTATTCTAATCAGGCAAGTACTTATATCCGGTAGAACTTATGCACTTTGATGGAATTTACAGTAGCACAAAAGATGCAGAGGTTCAGTTTGAGTTCTTTAAAACGGGGGCCTTTGGTCCGTGCTGACAGCTACACGCAGCTGAGCTGCTTATGATATGGCAGCTATGCAGATGTTTCTGTCAGTATGTATTAGAGTGTACTGACTCCACTCATAGGGGACGAAAGCTGGAGGGAGCTAATTGTCAGCAGTGGGAGATGGACAATCGTCGGGGGCGACGGTTATGTCTAACAGGGAGCAAGTGGTGCGCTCACCTTAAGACTTCACCTGTCATGTCTCAGCTCACACACAAGGAGGGGCAGTGGTGGGTGTACCCAAGAGGTGTACTGGCATCATTTTAAAGCTTCTTTCAGTTTTAAGTTTATTCTTCCAAAGTCTTTAGCCTAGTTAAGATCAAAACCATGACAGCACACCAGTTTATAATTTTCAGTGTTCAAAAAACAACTGCAAACATTTTCAAGTAAAGACAACACACTTTTTTTTAGTTTTAAGTTTATTGTTCCTAAGTCTTATGCCAAGTTAAGATCAAAACCACAACAGCAAACAAGTTCATAATTTGGAGAGCTCAGAAAACAGCTCTGGACATTATCAAGTTAAGATGACACAGTCCAAACTATGATACGGTTGAGTGGATCCAGCCAGTCTGTAGTTCTGTACTACAGCACTGATATGTTGTCATGTCATTTACATCCTGTACAATGTAAATTTCTTGAGACTACGACAGCTCTCAGTAGAAAACTCCATGTGAGGTTTTGTTATGTATGGAAGACTTCCTACAGTATATGCCACCGAACCAATTGACATAATCTTGTTTGGTGTTTAGGCTAGCCATTACAGTGTCGAATGAAAAAACATACCAAGGAAATATGAATACCGCACAACCCCTTCTCTGTTTCATCTTACAATTCTACAGAGAAGGGTCCTATAGGAAGGACAGTTTGATTGATTTTCAGCTTTTTGCTGGAAATAACTGCGACGCCCGGAAAGTCAGGCAGAATCCTGTCAGACCAAAAGTGTATTATTCGCATGCAAAGGGCACCCTCGTTGCTAATGTAAATGTCAAGCGGGAGAACTGCCACTCCTTCCTGTAAAATATCTCAGTCCATTAACTTCAGACTGGTGGGCTCAAAGGTCATGTCAATAACCCTTTATTTCAACTGCGGTTCATTCATCATTAGAACACCTGTCCTCCGCCTCAGGAGGGTAATGAGGTTTCCATAGATCGTCCAATCGTTTGGCCTGATGGACCTCTTCTCGAGAGCGATTTCACCCTTCTAGGCAAAAATGTTGAATGAATGAATGGTTAAAATCTAAGCAATAAAATAAAAAAAAAATAAAAAATAAAAAATAAAAAACAGACAGGAAAATAACTAATAATTTTTTGTCATGTTGGATTTTTATTTATTCTTTGGAATAGATAGTCACAGTCTCCCTGAATAAATGTATATTGTTTGAAAAGCAAGCAATAGTCCTTTAAGCTGGAAATTGTAAGCAACAGAGCCAGTAGTCCACCCTAAATGAAACATATCTCTGGCTGAACGTTAAACACACTGCACATTAGCATGGAAATAAAAACATGTCAAATAGATCTGCATAAAGGTGCAACAACATGCAGTAGGAGGTTATTCTGAGCAGGTCATTCACAGCAAATAGGCAACTCCTTATTCTGTTGCTTTATTGACTAATTTAAGTGTAATACAATAGCTGCTGAGTGACATTTTTAGAATAATAGGATATCAGTGCAGTCAAACCTTTACACCTGAATTAATATTCATTTAACTGGAAGTTAATGGATTTAGAGCACGCATGGATTAGACAAGGATTAGCAACAATTATGGTCAAACAGTCATTGCAGTCTTGAAAAACTATACCTATAGTTATTGCACCTAAAAATATCCATTATTAACTCTTACAATAGGGACAATATGAACTCTCTCAGAGTTTACATTTTGTTACTGCATAATATGATATGCTTGATGTTCAACCAGAGGCATTTTATCAAATGTATATGCAAACATATTTTTGGCCAATACAGATTTAGAAAACAAATTTAGAGAAGTATTGTACAGTACACAAGTTCAAGTTATGTTGCATAATTATGGGAGAATTCAAATAAAAGCAGTGCATTTATTTAAAATGAATTTAAATTTATTTTTGGTTTTGAAGTAATTAGATTGTTTAGCTGTTTAAATTCATATTGGTGAAATGTTGTGAGTTCTGCTGTATTATTAGTGGAACATAATGAGGGCTGTGGATGTTCTTACTAATGTGACGCAGTTCTGACCCATTTCTATTGTTCATTTTGTCCGTTGTTATGAATGTCTGTTTTTTTTGGGGGGTGGGGAGGGATTTATTTGTCAGCGTGAAAGTGCAAGCTTTGTGATGCAGGGTAAATTTATGTCTAACAGAGACAGTAAACGATATGCCTGTCTTCGTATCTCTCTGTACAATAACTATGGCTTTCAACAAGGAATGTTGTCACATTTTGGAACAGATCTTAGTATCCTTGAATGACTAACAACACTTTGGCATATACTTCTAATTAGCAGCTCAGCGCAGATCTCGAGCTGTTGAATGAGGTATGCTTTGTTAGCGGTGGAGTGAAAACCTACAGGTATGGTAGATCTCCTGGAACAGGGCTGGGAAGCCCAGCTATAGCAGAACTGCATGCCTGGGCTGCTAAGGAAGGCGTTGCACAAATTAACGGTCACTGTTAACGGCAGCCACGGCACACGTGAAATATGCAACAAAAGCCCGTCCGGAAAAGAGCATTGCAAATTAGCCGGCGCTATAAATGTTATGATACATGGCATCGAGGCATTTACTAAATGCTCTATGTTTACATATCTGTCCCGGTTCCAATAAATATAGAATAAATATGCGACGTGCCCGAGTGAAATGGCGCGTGCAGGAAGAAGGGCGCGCTGTGAGGGAAGCGCGCCGCCCCCGCGCAGGTGAGGCCGCGCAGGTGACAGGAAGCGGCGGCCGTCCGACGGGTTCGGCGGCGGGCCCCCGGCGCTCCCTCGGTTTCCCTTTTCCATTAAACTCCCATCGTCACGGATACGCGAAAGTCCCCCCCGACGCGCCGGATTAGACCTGATAAAAATAAGGCAGGAAATCCAAAGGGTGCCGTGTCTCCGCTGAAGCGCCGGGGGAGTGGGGCTGATTTGATATGCATCTCATCCGGAGCCCTTATCCGGGCGGAGGCGAGGCCCCGGAAGCTTCTCTCCTGTCAGGAGCTCTATTGACTTCCTCTGATGATTCAGCTCAGGAGTCGGTGCTGAGTAAGCCAAGGAGGCCAGCGATATTTAACAGTGATGTATCGGCCCCCTGTCTGTGGGTTTTGCTAATGCGTTCACTGTTGGGTGAATTTAAGCGGGAAAAAAAAGAAAAAAGAAAAAAAAAACAGAGTGAGCTTCTTCAGCTTTGAAGCCAGATGAGACAGATTCAATCTATACTATCTCTAATTCAAAGTTGTACAACTACAGTAGCACTACAAATAACAGCTTATTTTCCCCCATGTAATCAGAAATAAGCCATCTGTGATTCAGGGAAAAGCTGGTTGCAACAGTCTGGAATGGAATTACATCAAAACCTTAATCCAGTCTGCTAATTGCTTATTATTTGTCTTCAGAAGTATGGTTTGCAGCTATATTTGAGGGCATGAAAAGTCGTGTTACTTTGCCGTAAATTGTCAATTATACTTGGCTGTAAAACTTAGTGAGGGACTTGGAGATTGAATCATGGTAGATCGGATTCCCTCAGTATATTCAGATGGGCTGCCAAGTTAAAAAAAAGTAAATAAAAAATGTGTTGATTCAACCCTAATGTGTTTTAAATGAGAACTCGATCAGATTTTATTTAACACTGAACATATTCCTACATATATCACTGAAACAAACCTCTTGCAAATGGAAGAAACAGCACTACAAATAAATAAATGAGTATTAAATAAATAATAAGGCTGATAAAGGCTTAATCATTATTTCACCTATTTACCTGTATATATTAAAAACTTATTAAAATAACATTATTTCCATGCCTTTTAATCCCCTCAGGTATATAACAAGAATATCCCTGACAGACAACTACTACAGCATTGAAATTAAAAGTCAGTGTCATTCTGCATTGCAGAGAAAAATCAAGACCCTAAATTCTGACCTTCAACACCAATTTGCGAAACCTGAAGAAACGCGATCCTTAGAAATCGTGGCCAGTGTTCCTGACATTAAACGGCTGGAAAGAGCATCCTCTAATTTAAAGGCATCAATCCATGATGCCCCCTTAGCCGCAACGATTAAACAATACACTCAATGACCGGAGCGCTGTGGGGTGAAGTGTGTACGAAAAGCCGTGAGCCTCTAGCCTACATCCGATAGACACGTGCCCTTCACTGTGGCTTAACCTTGTGGTTGAACTCAAATGCTTTTACTCGCTCGGGTTTGTTGAAACTGTCCGTCAAAGCTGAAGCAAAATGTTGACTGAATCCAAGCCCTGGTGTCTTGGCCCGGGAAGGGCTTTTTTTTTTTTGGTGTTGTTGCATATTTGGTTTGTTTTGTGAGTTCTAAACTCTACTTATACAAAAAGTAATTAATAAATGGCTTAATCCATGAACGTGGGCATAGAGGGAATAAGCAGTGTATTTGAAGCTAAGCCGTTTCAGTTCATTTGAAATGTAATATGATTATGCAATGCCGTTGCAATGGATATGGCCAATACTTTTTTAATTCAGTTTGCTTTATTTATTTATTTTTGTTCATTTGTCATGTATTTTTCATATTAAGCACATTCCTTAGTAGTAAGAACAATGTTGAAGTCAACCCAAATAAAATCAATAGTCCATAGAAAATGTTTCTTGTATTTTTTGTTTTTTGTTTTACAGAGACATTCATGTTGTACCAAGGTTTTCAGTGTAATAGTATAGTCTTTCAAAATGGAGACTTTTTGTCCTGCTATTAAAATGAACAAGACCAGGTCAAAACCTAGTATATGGCTGGACCTAACACACTTTTCATCCGGCCAACCAATGGTGTAACTTCATAACTTGGCTGACCAGTGGTGTAACTTCATCACTTGTCACTCAGTCACAGACATTCGCGTTTATAGGGCTGGCCCCGCTGTTGCGGTCCAGCCAAAAACATCCTGCCTAGCAAATGGGTCTATAAAAAATATATATATTTTTTTTAAAGTAAAAATCTTGCAATTGAGTAATTGTTGCCTGTAACTGAAATTATTGACTGCAATGTGGGAGTCAAGTGTACAGGAGTTTTCTGTAGTACTCTGCAGGTGCATTATTTACTCAGAAAATATGCTAGTGTGCTTGTTTTTTACTGAGAAGTAAAAGTTCAACTTTACCAAACATCAGTGTGAAATAATGATTTTTTCGTCTGTTTGAGTAGTTCATAAATCACAAAGCAACACTTTGGTTATTAGAGTCGCTGACTTGACAGTGTGTATTGCACTATGTTTATAAAGGGACCATAAATGTTGTTGCGAGTTTATTATGTTACTCATGCACAACTGAATTATTTTTTTATATTCATGTAAAGATCAGAATTTTGACTGGGGTGTCACTTTAGTACATGGTAACGGTCTTAAAAATAATTCAATGGGGCACGTGTAATGCAGTTTTCTTTTTCTTTTTTCTGCTTAGACACCAAATGTCGTTGTGGCTGTATATATATATATATATATATATATATATATATATATATATTATAGAAAACGCAAATTTCTGGGTATTGTGGAAAAAAGAAAGAAAATATGGTATTAATAAAATATAATGCGCTTTTACTGCACACTTTACTTTTATGTTTCCAGACAAATATTGTTTGCATATTTATTTTGTCCCACAGTAATGTGTGTGTTGTTGCATCACATTAAGTAATTTGTTTTCCTCATAATTCATGACAGATTCAAAGAAGAAAACTGTCTTCATAATTGCATCCATCCTGTGTAATAAATGTTAAATTGATCTTGATTTTTTCCCCCTTGTTCATTTGCATTGAACAGGACAAGACAGCTTATGGAATTTATTTTAATCATTACTGGCGAATACATAATTTGCACTAAAAGAAATACATCAGTAATTACATCAATAATTGCATTTAGGTGTTGCTATTGGTCGCTTTAGCAAAGAGATAAGAAATTATTCTCTGCAGACATCCCAGAATTCATTGCTGGCAATGTCTGCCAGAAGTATTTTATTTTTTCAGAAAAGTAAATTCACATATGTCTCACCCCATGTTTTTCTTATGCGTAAGGGGGTGCTTCATTTCCATAAGTTTCTGACCCGTGATTTTCATTCTCTTTCGCTCTAAATGCATGACCTTTTCTTTGGGAGCTAACCCCACCGTGCCCGTTCGGTAATTTGATATTTATTACTGGCAGAAAGGTCGATTTTAACACTGAAACGTGGCTCTCCACACGTGCGTGTCTTTCAAACTTCGGGTCGTCGGCTAACTAAAATGGAGCCCTGCCAAGGTGCCCCGGTGGGGCCAGCCTGTGGCCCGCAACGGCCTACCCGCTGGAAACAAGCAACATTGTGCTGATGCTCGGGGACGACTCGACGATAATCAAATCCCTGCGACACAAAACCGCGATAGGAAAAAAAGATGTGGACGAGGAAATCTGACAAGCTGTTAGATTGCTTTTCCTGGGACGAGAATGAGTGTTACTTTCACAGTGGTTGGGTGGCTGTCCTTTGGCATCTAGTACTTGCTTTACCCCCAGCAAGTCTGGGCAGGAGCCAGGTTTGCCTGAGACTTTTAAACCAGAAGCTACGCTGGAACCTGGACGGCCTACAGGCTAAGCGCTAATCCAACTCCTGCAGCGTGAAGCAGTCGTGTGTAAAAGCGCGTCGGTTCCTTGTTTAACACGTACCCTCGCCGACCCCCGACCCCTTCCCATAGCAGCATTTGTCATCGGCATTCGACAAATCCGGTGTGTGACTTTGGCCAAGGGTAAAGCAACACAGGGTAATGAAACAGGGTTCAAACCCATGACGTGTTTGTGCTCAAGTCGCTTAAACTGTGTAAGACCTATCTTTAGTGTTCAAGGCGAAAGGCATAGGTACTGGCTAGCATCGCTAGTATTTGAGCTCAGGAGTGAAACATTTTATATGACGACTGCTCCTGGGGGAAGTTTGGCACTCAGAAAAGATTTTCTCGGTAATTCAAGCAAGGCTATTCATCTGTATTTGCATTTCCTTTTTCTCTCCGATGTGAAAGTGCACATCGAAGGGGAGTCGGCTGCTCGGCTAAATAAGCGAAATCATTTCACCTGCTGTTTCCTTTCAAAAAAGCCCCTGAGGTGAAATGCATTTCCGCAGCTATTTGTGTCGTAGGTTCCATTAGAAAGGGGAGCAAACTCCACGGGATGCTGCAGACCTGAGATCCATGCAAACGCTAATTCAGGAGCTCCATTATCCGTTATTGTTTTCTTCCTCTATGTGCGACGCGGGCCCGGGGAGGCAAAACAGACGCAAGAAACAATGATGTTTACAGTGACGGACTGACAGGGCCTCCACTGTATTGCACAAACACACGGACAGATAGACATACACAACACACGTACACAGAGACAAGTGCTGCTCTCCACACATTTACCGATTGTTAATGAGCGCAATCATACTGCCCTCTTCGGTGACACAGCCTAGGCTCAGGTTTCCAGGGGCTGAAACTAAGGAGGTACAAATAGAAACCTGAGACGCTAATTTGCTCTCTGACAGAAAAGTCCTCCCGTCCAATTGTGGAAGAGGGAATGGAGAGATAACATTTTACACAATTGTCCATGAAGTATCTTGTCAGTGAAAAGATATAATGGATATAATTGGTTTTTGCACAAAGTAAAGATTCGCTTGTCTGAAGTCACATTATTTTGTGGAAAAGCAAGTTTGTCTTTTGTAACTTTGCGCAGTTTTCTGTTTCCGTGTTTTATCTGAAAGCTAGAGATTGTTATTTGAGCGATAGTGACATGTATTTGACGATCGGTGATAGTTATTTGCTCAGGCAGAGAGGGCCCGTAAAAGAACAGGAGTAGGTATTTGAGCAGTGGTGATTGTTATTTACCAGACAGTTTCCAGCGTTTCGAGTCTGGAGTAAAGGTCTGGTCTGCATTTTAGCCTGATAAATCACTGTATTTGTGCTGTCAGCAAGCTGTCAGAGTAGGGATGGTTTTTTTTTTTTTTGGGTACCAGTTCCAGCAGTGGACTTGTAGATTTAAATGTAAAATCTCTAAATTCTGCCAAGCTTCTAATTTTTCCTTAAGTATTCTTATTCAGTAATTATACGGCATCTTTACGCGTCTCAGAATCTCCAGGGCCTGACGTTATCTCACGCTGAAGGAGCAGATGACTGTTACAGACCTTAATGATCTGGCAAACTATTATGTGAATGAGGAAAACAAAAGATGTGGCTGCACGGATAAATGAGGATTCATTGCTGTAATGATGGCCCATGCTAATGCTACCAAATAACCCAAGCCATATCTCACTGGAACTAACTACCCAGTTACTTTAATTATTATTATTATTATTATTATTATTATTATTATTATTATTACACTTCTGGTAACATAGTAACACTTCCTTGTGAGACCTGTTTATAAACTACGAATAAGCCATTAATAAACTGTTTATAAGGTAGTAACTACAATTATTTATCCTTCTGTCTTTCAGGACACTTCACTTGGTCCAGGATACTCATCCTAGGCAGCTGAGAGGTGAGTTATTCATTAAAATGATTAATTATTATAATTCCGATTGTTGCAATTATTGGTCTAGCAAAGTAAAGCAGAATTCCCTGCCACTGGTTGTTGCCTGTGTTCAAGTGCAGCATGCTATACAGGGAATGACTGAGGCTCAGCAACATTTTTGACTCAACCAGCATTTCTTTTTTTTAAGCCCTCAAAAAACAGGATTAAGAAATCACCAAAAATGACTCACAAATTTAAGAGCAACTTTTCAACTTTGTTGATAAAAATGAAACATTAGCATTTAATTGTGAGGACAAACATTGATTGAGTCCAGGCCTACTATGTTTCTGAGGGGAAAAATGTAGCAATTGAATGTGTTTGTAAATGAAAGTTAAGGGCAGACGTTGATTGAATCCGGGCCGTAGGCTGAGGGCCGTGTGCCCTGCTGCCCTGCCGGTCTTGCACTCCAGTCGATGGGGGTTGTTAAATGAGGCGAGGGTCAGAGCAGAAGGAGCTGGTAATGAAGGCCGCCCTCCAGGACTCGCTGATTGCAGGCAGCCGCCGGCGAGGAGCGGTCTCGCCATCGGAGAGATATCAGTCTGGAGAGTCTGCTATTATACCCCCACAGAAACCACAGGCTGCAGAGCTAACGCACTCCACACTTCCCCCGGCACCTACGAATAGGCTTTTGATTGGCAGAATCCCTCTCCTTGTAAAGTGATACTGCAGCGCGCGGGCTGCTGTCCATGGTGCTGAAATATCTTGTGCGAAAAATTGAGATAAAAACTTACCACTTTAATCAGGAAAAGTTATATATATATATATATATATGTAGATAGATAGATAGATATAGTGTGTATATTTTGTGTGTGTGTGTGTGTGTGAGAGAGAGAGAGAGAGAGAGAGAGAGAGAGAGAGAGCCGGGGTGGTGTGTGCTCAAAGATGCCGACAGACTTAACTTAAATGAAGTGGATGTGAAATGAAGAGTGAGAGAGGGGCTTTATGGTGCCTCGTCCCCTTTGGGGGACGATCGCGGCTCGGCTCTGTCTCGGATGAGCTCACTCTCCGGAGAGCCTGATGGCGGAGGCGTTCGGGGACTCGGGTCAACCGGTGTCAGCGACACTGGCGGAAAAATCCCGCGTCAGCAGTATGGAGCCGCGGAGCGTCTGCCCCCTCCATCTCTGCCTCAATCTGTCAACTGGAGAGAGAGAGATAGAGAGGGAGAGAGGGGGGGAGGGGAGGGAGAGAGAAGAGAGGGGGGAGAGAGGGGAGGGAGAGAGAGGGAGAGAGAGAGAGAGAGAGAGAGAGAGAGGGGGAGAGGGAGGGAGAGAGAGAGAGAGAGAGGAGGAGGGAGAGAGAGAGGAGAGAGAGAGACAGAGAGAGAGAGAGAGGGGAGAGAAGGAGAGAGAGAGAGGGAGGAGGAGAGAGGGAGAGAGAGGGACAGAGAAAGACAGATGGAGAGAGAGAGAGATAGGAGAGAGAGAGAGGGAGATCAGGGGAGAGAGAGACAGAGAGGGGGGAGAGAGGGGGCAGAAGATATAGAGAGAGAAAGAGAGACAAATAGAGAGCGAGAGTGGGGAGGATGAACTCCCGTGAAAAGGCAGGCCCTGCTTATGTCAGAGTCGATCAATGGGACGTCTCTCGGAGAACGGGCTTCATAAGTGCGCTATTCATATAGCAAAAACAAGCGGTCCCCTGTTACGATAATAGACAGAGGAAGTGTAAACACTGTGCAGTGTGCGTGAAATCAATGGGGGCCTGTGCCGACGCGGACTCCGACGCGCACGCCCCCGGCTGATAGAGGGCGTTTATTAGCCTGACAAGGCCGCATTCAGGGCCCTTTGTCGCGCTGTCATAATGGGCCCGATGCATCAGCGAGAGGTGCGTCTGGGCCCAGACTGAGCCACGCAAAGGGAGGCTCGTTCCAGGGGGCCCCCCCTAGTCCTCCCAGACGCACGTGCCTCACCTTTTGTCCCCGGTGTCGATTCGGCCCCCGTCCCTCAGTGGCACCAGCTGTTGCAGACGTCACTTACCCGGTGCCCTTCACCTTGGGCCTGCGATGGAGAATGATACATTGTTGTTGCCCCGCCCCCCCCGCACAACTGTAAATAAACAAATAAATTAAATTTTAAAAAAGTGTCTAGAAGGATCGTGTGTAGCCTGGATATATGAATTCTAAATTTATCGTTTGCCACAGTTCATGATTCCTCCTGTTAGGAAAAACAGCAAATAAAAACTTCAAGGCCCCATTAAATGTATTTATTTACGGAGAAACGTGAAAGCGTATAATTATCACATTTGTTTCTGAGCACACAGTGTGTCCAGCTAAATGCAGACTACTAAAAATACTGGACCACCGTCCTCGTTCTTTACTGATGGGTGAGAAATGGCAGCTACGCCCTTACTGCCATTTTGATGTTAGAACATGCCATAATTTTTTCATTAAAAATCATGTTTTATCTCTGTGTATTATAGATATTTTAACTTCCATCCCGGCCGGATTTCTTCATTCCAAAATGTCCGGTTAGTTTTTTCTTGCAATCTTCTTTCTTCCATAGATTGCGCATAAACAAAGAAAAGCCTAGTACTAATGTCTGCCTGTCAGTGTCCTCTTTGAAATGCAATATTTGCACACCTGCCCTGCGATAGATTGGCAGCCTGTCCAGGGTGTATTTCCACCTCTCGCCCAATGCACGCTGGGATAGGCTCCAGCGCGCCCCATGACCCGGAATAGGAATAAGCGGGTATAGATAATGAATGGGTGGATGGACGTATGGTCACCCAAACTAACAGACTGTAATATATAAAAGGGCAGAGATGCAAAAGAGCTTGTGGTGTGGTGTCAGTGAGATTCACTGTGTAGATCAGCACCATTGAAACACATAATAGCTTCAGGCCATTTTGTATCCAGATGATACGAAAAGCATGAAAAAGCAGGAGATTAACCTGAAAACACCCCCCGCCCCCCCCCCCTTAAAAATCTTTTTAAAAGTGTGGGAGCGCTCAGCAAGAGATCCTCCCACTGAATCTGGGCCTCTGGAGCTCTGGAGGGTAGAGGAGATGCAAACCCGCCACAGCGGTGTTCAGCGAGGCCTCTCCCTCCCAACGCACAGCGGGCTACCCTTCAGAACAGATCTGACAGACCAAAAAAAGGCAACGCCTGAGCTGATTGCTGATCAGCCTCGGCTGTGCGCGCCTCAGGTGGTTCCTGCAGGTCCCTCGGTAAGTGTGAGGGATGCTGGGATAGCGAAATAGAGATGGAAGATTAGTGCCCACGCTTTTGGCACAGAAACCAGAGGACAGGAGCTCCACCAATCGCAGAGTTGAAAGAAGGGGAAACGTTGAAAGAAGAAAGTGAACGCCGACGGTGATTGGTGGATACTTTCTTGCTATGTTTCCGGGAGCCCTTTCCTGCGTTCAAGACTATCGCCGGAATGTATATAACCAATCATAATTGGCTATATTCTATTCGTTGTCACCAATGTATACTGTGATCGGTGGAGAGTTCCTCTCTGGTTTCTTAGAGAAAAGGGAACAGAATGAGCAGGAGGTGGCAACGGGCCTCTCTATATCCCATCACCACTCCCCCCCACCCACACACACACACACACACACACAGATATCAGGTGGGCAGTGAACCTGCTTTTTTTTGGCTGTTCTGGTTAATGAGTGTGCATTCATAGAGAGTGGGAAGTGGAGCATGTTGCCAGCAGGACAGCTCTGGGCACTTTCCCGCTTGACTAAAATAGTGGGCAGCTCTAATTCCCCCCAGCTGGTACAGTGAAAATGTGTAGTAACCAATGAGACACGCAATATTTCACAATGATTACACGGTATCAGTGAAGTCTGGTGTGAGGAAATGGAATTATTACATTACAGGCATTTTAGTTGATGCACTTATCCAGAACAACTATGCATATGTTCTATAACGTATAGTTTTACATAGCATGCATTTATATATACTGAAGCGATGCAGGTTGAGTACCTTTCCCCAGGGTACAACGGCAGTGTCCAACCTGGGAATCAAACCTGTGACCTTCGACCTGTGACCTGTGACCTTTAAGTGACAACACCAGTTCCTCACCCATTATACTACGCTGCCATTATGGAACTGATGGGTTGCTCGCACTACAAAGACAAACTGGGTCCAGTGCGGGGATACACCGTAAACCCGTGCTGATGCAGACATAATAAATTTCCATCGTATATTCAAGCTTTGCTGGCTATTATTTGCAGAGGAGGTTCCGTGTCATTTAAGCTGCGACTGCTAAAATCGCTATAAAGCTAAGGAGGCACACTATCAAAGCGAAATGCAGCTGGCCAACCATCTGACGGATGACTATCACACCCGCCCAGCGACTAATACATGAAACATTTTGTGGTTTTCTATGTTCCCAATGTTTCTCTTAAAACCCATCCTTCATCTGGACTTCTTTGTTGTCACTGGATTAGCACTTATCTCACTAGAAACAGTCACTCACGTATAATCAGTTAAACGGATGGCAATAAAATGTTATGAGATTTTTCCCCCAAAAAGCATGCTAGATCTTTTGATGGACAGCATGTTGAATATAGTTCCTATTACTTTTTGTGTTTATTTTGCATATGTTCATTCATTTCATGTTCACAAATGATGATGTCACAGGCTTCATTATGTTTATTTGTGTTTCTGCGCTTCATTTGGATGGATATTGTAAAAAAATAAGGGAAATGCATTGGAATAATTTTGCTGAGGTCAGTGTTCAGATATTGTACTGATGTGTAAGACACCCTAGAACCAACATATAATCAGTGCTTCAAGTCATTGTTAATTTTATTTGGTGTTTCAAAACTTTTAATGAACAGAACAACTATTTCTTGTTTCCTGTGAAGATGAGGGATTCCTTCAGCTATTTCAGCCTGGATGTAAATCAGCCTAATTAAAACGAAAAGTTTCTGGTAGCAAACACAAGGCATAATTGCAATTGCACAAGTTTTCTGTCTCCAAGGCAATGTGGAGAACGGGATGCTTTCAGGGCCAGTGCATGCCTGACAGACTGTTGAAAAATAGTGGGGGAAAAGAGATGAATCAGAGAAATGCCTCCAAAAAAGCACAGAACCGAAAGACAGTATTATATTATGCGATTGCCTTTATTGATAAGTACAAAAAGGAAAGTGAAAATCTTCACAGTTAGTTATATTGATCGATGCATTTAATGGGTGATTGAGACCTGCTGGAGTTACATGTATTTTCTGTGGTATGTTCTCCCACTTGATTTATTGTTTTGTTGGACCGTTATCTTCTGAGGGCATGCATGAGCTTAATAAATATTATTTTACGCCCACTCCACTCCAAAGGGAAACTCTTCACGTCCATTACGTAGGTTTTCCTGCTGTGGATAGGTATCAAGGTCGGCCATTATCAAACATTTACCATGGCCGAGCAGAGCTGACAGTGTCGCCACGATCGTCAAAAGCAGTCAGTCAGATTTAGTATTTTAATTTTCTGCCAGCGGTCTAATGTTTCAGTCTCAACGAGGTAGTTTTAAATGTTCCCATCCGGACATAAAACAACTGGGCGGTTAGTGGTGGAGGAGCTCAACATGCTTTCATTTGGTCTTTGAAACAACTACGTTTTCACCTTTCTCTGCTTCCCGTGAAATGCAGAAGGACCTCTGACAAAATGCAATAAGAACCGCGGCGCATGCATTGTCAGAATGTCATGCAAATATCACCGTGTGTTGAATCTTGGCTGTCTTCAATTGCCTCTATTTTTGAAAGTCAGTGATATTTGGGGAAAGCAGTAACTGAGCTTTTGCGAAGGAAATTGCGTAACCCCTTGTCCTGTGGCTGAGTGTCTTAATGAAAGGCAGTTGGCAGTTGGCAGTTGACAAAAAAAAAAAAGAAAAAAGGCAGCTGGCTGCCACAGCTCTCAGTCTGAATCTGCCGCTCCAAGATAAACTAATGGAATCGCTGATTGGCTGAAAGGCACACTTCTGCGTGTGACCCCGGGCTCACACAAAGGTTTCGCAGGTGAGCAGATTGGAGGGAGTTTTAAGTGGTTTCTTTGTGCGACGTGTTTCTGTTCGATGTTGTCGCCGCCGAAGAAGAGGAAAATTATTCTGGGTTTTGAAGACATTGACCATGACAGGTGTCGCGCTCCGAGGATAATAAGATGATAAATTGGTTTGGATGACTTTGACACCGTCGTTCTCTTCCTCAGAAAAAGAAACATTAAATTGGCTAGGTTTAGTCATATCCCTGCGGCTGCTTTACTTACACTAAAAAAAACATTGCTTACATGTTTTACTTTACTTACATGACCAAAACATATACAGTGTCCTTATTATCATTACAAAATGAGTAGAACCTATTGTTTGGTTATCATGACCAATATTACTGTCCTGGGTCTTTTTTGTCCCGCAAAACACATATTTTCTTAATAATATAAATACAACTTTTATATTTGATCTAATAAATAGTGGAAATGTGGAAGATAGGTGAACTACATACCCAAATAACGATTAGCCATAGACATTTTCCCTTGAAGAACAAATGTGTAAAGTCGGAATTATGTGCAGGTAGAGAACTTGTCCGTTACTCCTGAATTAACCTGGTCTGACATTGGTAATTATTTGCCTGGCCCATAAAAGTCCACAGGCATTAACAGTAATACCACCTTGTTGGAACAGCTTGTGTTCAAGGTGTCCCGACAGTTTGCCATTACTTTCAGTCCGGTTTTACGTTAATGTTAAATGTGAGGAGCAGATTGAACACGCTTTCTGATTGGTGACCGGGGAACCGACAGGCTGTTTCTGAATCCCTGCTCAGTCACAACGATAAATAAAGGTCATTTCGAGCACCTCTCTGTCTCAGATGCAGTGAATGCGGTCCAGACCTTGAAAACGCGAGTCCTCCTCAAATGAGGATGAAGCCTGCCCATTCAAACTGTCTCACCCTGCAGAATTTATTAAACCTGCCAGCCAACTCTACGTTTAATTATGGCAAGATGTGCATCTGAAACCGGCGTGTGGCTCGTTCCCTCAGAAAAACAATGCTGTTTTCAGGACAGCAAAAAGTGATTTGTGCCCTTGCTTGTCTGCCGGTGACTAAACATGACCTTCTGATGACCTTGGCAATACATCACACATATCCCCATACAACTAGGACTATGTAATGGATGACAGTCACATTTGTTTGATTACATGTAGCAGATAGGTTGATGGGCAAGCAGGATACATCCAGTCAAAGACTGGAACGTGTTCTGTACACTCTAAAAATGGAAGGGTGGGGTTTCTGTTTTGAGTTGTGTGGCCTGGGAAAGCTTCTGTCGGGAATTACAGCTATGACCTTCTCCTGGTGCCATAAATTGGTCTGATGTGGACGTTTTCTTTCAAAGGCTGATATCTTATGCATTTTCCGCGGCGGACTGTTTTCCAGGAAGCTATGATGCTGGGCGTGTACGTCCTCGTGATCTTTCATAATGCCATTTTATATGCCAGTACATGACATATTTTTCCGACGCAATATTTTAGTTATTGTCAAGTTTTACTTATTTATTGCTTATTATTATTCAGGAAAATATAAATAATAATAAAATTCCTGAAGACGAGTGAATGAACCAATTATTATGTTCACCCTTTGGCATCTACTTTAGATTCACCTCTTTAAAAAAAAAAAAAAACCCAGGACAAAGTCATTGGACGAAGTGGCTGCGTTGTTCTCAGGGTCAGCCCCCTACATCAGCTCGGACGGAGGGTTCGGGGGCCGGTATGTCACCCGGGACAAAGAGGGGGCGAGGCGCAGTTTTAATTAAAGCTGGCAGATTTACCTTTTCCGCGGGAGGGCGTGGAACATGGCGGGCCGGGGCGCGGCGGCGGCCAGAGCGCGGGCAGTAAAAATGACTGATGCCGGGGGCCTGCGCCGGCTCTCATTTGCAAAAGATCGCTCTGAGGGATTGTGGGAGAAATGAGCGGCGGCGTTGGGAGTCTGTGCCGTAATGAGGAAAAATAGCGGCCGGGCGGCGTATCCCTCCCACCCCCCTCCCCCCACTCCGACGGATGGCTGGCACGCCGGGACGGTCCAAAAGTGGCACGCCAAGATGGCGCCTCTCCACCTCGCCCGGTAAATCAAGCGTGGGCCTGACATGGTCGCTGGGGCTTGAATAAAAGGGGTGGGGTGGCCATCGAAGCCCCCTCCCAGCCCGCCCCCCGCTCTCCAAAATGTCCGAGCCAGCTCACTGTCCTTATCCTCGGATGCCCTCACCCACCCTGTGAAGCTGTGACGGGCTTTTGTCTGTCTTTCCGGAATCACAGAATCACTTATATGGCCAGCGAAGTGGGCGGACATGTTTCCCGTTACCACGGGGACATGGAAAAGAGGTGCGTCTTCTTCAACACAACGATGGCGTGTCTGGTAAAGCCTAAAAAAAAAAAAAGAAAAAAAAAAAAACATTTTTAAATGCCCTTCCACCCTTGTGCTGTCAGTGAAGATCCCTTGGCATGCCGGGTCTGATGGGAGAAATACTCGCTTGTCAGGGGGGTGGAAAAGAATGGTTCTTCTTCTTCTTTGATTCTTTCTGTGTTTGGCGAATAATAGCCGAGGCATCGGTGACAGGCCCCGGCCGGCATTGGCTCTAATTGGGGGAAAATAAGGGTATCAAATGTCAAGTGGCGCTTCTGGCTGAAGGCTCTTGAGAGCTGTCAATCAACAAGCTTTTCCGCCGCTGCCGCCGCCCACGGGAGCAAGGGGCGAACGGGAGAGGGGTGCGAGGCACCATCCGAAATCGTTCCCGCGGCCGGTGTCAGCCGCCCCTCGGCCGGGTCACGGCGGTGAAAAGGACATGACAGAATTTCCCTTCAGGACAGAGAAAAAAAGGCTCTTAGATTTCCGCTGCTGAGTCTCAGCCTGCTGTGAAATGCACAAGGTGGTCATGGAATTATATTATATTATATTATATTATATTATATTATATTAAATTAACTAACCAAGACAGGCCTGAATCCCACCCAGGGCCTTTCTGTGTGGAGTTTGCATGTTCTCCCCGTGTCCGTGTGGGTTTCCTCCCACGGTCCAAAAACATGCAGGTTAGGCTATTTGGAGACTCTAAATTGAGTGTGTGAGGAAGCTCTGTAAGGAAGTAATACTTTAACTCCCACAAGAATTCAGTTTCAACTCTTGGAGAGAGTTTAAAGATCATCTCCTCGAAATGAGCTATTTTATTCGATAGTTATGCGTGTAGACTCAAACTGAGTTGATTCTAATTCCCATGGATTTTATTCCAAAAATAAAAATTTGCTGTGCAGCCAGAGTCTTCATGTGTGATTATATCAGCCTGTATTCCTCAGGTCATCCCCGCATTAGCTCACTCTCAGTCATTCTCCAGGTGCCTACGGGCTTCCAATTGTCATTAAGAGTTGTGGCTCTCAATGCTAGCTCTCCTGTAGCACTGTGTGTCTTTCAGTATGGAAAATATCTGCTGCCTCAAGTTGGAGAGCATACACTTCTGTTGCAATACTCCTAGCAGGTGCATGCATGCTAATATGAGATGCAGAATTCTAATGCTGTAATTCGAAATTATGAATTAAACAGTGTGGTGGGGGTGCGGGGGTTAACATTTTTATTACATAACCAGATGGCCCTATTGTCAGCAATTCATGTTTGTCTCCTGTAGGGGATACCATCACTTCAATATGTTTTTCTGTCATCAAAGACACTTGTATTATGTCAACAAATGATGTCGAAACTTCCTTTTTGGTCAGGTCACAGGAGGATATGCATTCCTTTACTTAACTAGATGTTTGATGCTTGAGTTTAAGGTTGAGTGCTAACGTTGGATTCTGTTTACACTGGAGTTCAACTGCACTTCATTTCCTTTTTACTTGAAAGGGAATGTCGTAGTTTAGTGTCACTTGTGACAGATGTGTTTGTTTTGCCTGAACTTTATTTTTCCCAAGTGTATATGATTATCAATGTCCAGTTTATTGCAAAAACATAAAACAGCTACTAAACAGGTGCTATTGCTTATAATTTGTAGCCTTTCTCAGTCGACAGTGTCCCAGACTCTAAACAATTGACTGCGTAAGCAAAATTTGCTGCAACAGATGTGACCGAATTTTGCTTTGAGAGGTCCATATGCTCCAAAGCTTCTTTGAAAAATAAACTGCTGGATGTGTTTCAAAGGAAACAAGCACAGATTGATGAGAAACAATAGAAATAATTGCTGAGAGTCAAAGAGAAACATAAAGATCTATGGATCTATGGTTTTAACTTTTAAAAATTATAAATATGGAAACATATGCTACTCAACTGAACTATGAACAAAATATCTGCACAGTAACCGAACTGCAACTGAAACTGTCTCAATTAAGCAAAGATAAGCATCCTTACTCTTATAAAACCACAAGACCTTTTATTACATAGAACAGCCTTTTATTTGTCAATATGTAAAATACACTTTTTCCTCATTGCACAAGCATGACATTACTGAGATTACAAGCATGATTACTGTTAAAATGATTGTTTATGCTGAACATTATCTGTGTGATAGACACCCTTGTACCTTGGCATTGTGATAGACATGCCTTGTACTGTACCTTGGCAGTGTGATAGACATGGCTTGCACATATGGTGATTCAGTTTACCAATAGATGAGTGAGGCTTCATTAAAACATCAGTGAGATTTGAACCATTAACCAAAGTCCATTTATATAGCCACTACTACTACTTTTTTTTTTTAAAACAGATGTTTGTCTCTCTGGATAAGTGCCTGTTCAATGACTAAATGTAAAATGGAATTTAATTTAAATCAAAAGCTAACATTGCTGGGATAGCCAAATTTTTTCTGGCAGCTCCTCAGTAAGACACATTGAATATTTTTAAAAAAGAGAAATAAGTGAAATTAGTAAAGCAGGATCAATGTGACGCAGATGCAGTGATATTAGTTGGGAGTGATATTAAAGCCTCTAATTGCCCCTGTGGGTTTCTTAGTCTTTAGAGCAGTCCGCACCGTTGAATTCAAAGGAGTCTTCAAGGACTAATATGGCTTTAACCCCTTTGCGCAGATGCCAGGTCTGGCCAATACTCACCCAGCGCTCAATAAAGACAAAGTCAGAGAACAAACTTTCTTACACTCAGGCTTTAGCCAGTTTCTGGCTTTGAAACTGACATTTCACCATCACCTGATAATATTAATAATAATATGTATTTATATAGCACCTTTCATACATAAAATGTAGCTCAATATGCTTTACATTCAGCACTAAGATCAAAGCAATTACAAAGAATGATGAATGATGTCTTCCTCGGAGTTGGAATTCACTTCCTGTTGAGTGAACAGGGGTTGGGCACCCCTGATGTAAACAGCAGTGGTTTATGTCAGGGGAGGGCAATGCTGGTCCTGGATGGTAGTGACGGTAGGTTATTTCCAGAGTAAAGCAATCTGCTTAGTTACCGTACTCTGTCCCCCTCATCTGTGGGTGAGTGCTCTGGCACACAATGGCTGTCATACATCACACAGGTGGGTGCCACACAGGTGGGTACTTAGCCCCCCCCCCCCAACCCCCAGCATCACTGCCTCACACCATTTTGTCTTACACACCAAGTCGTACAGGTGGGAAGACCGATGGATTTTTCTTTTCGCGCCCCGCGGTTGGTACGTGAGCCTTGAATTCAGACCTCAGGTCTTTTGCCTTAGGGCAACCCAAAACAAACCGGCAATGGGAAAGGCTTTGGAAGAGGCTGACCGACGGCTCAGACTTCCGATGCCGAGCCTTCCGGGTCCTTCGGCGTTCCTGGAACGGCCGGCGGGCGGGAGCGGGGAATATCGATGCGGAGCAGATCAGCTGCTGCCGTTTCTTCGGCAACTCTTCCCGCCTTTTTTTAAATTTAATTTAATTTTTTTAATTCCTTTTCTTGTTGTTGCCGCCATCGCACCATGACAAGAGCACAGCCCGGCGTGTATAGCGCTACGAGCCCTTTCTTCTTCCTCTCAACGGCAGTGACAGAACTCCATTTTTACCGTCGTGACGGCGTGCTCTCACCCTGGAGATCGAACTAGAAGCGTTCATGTTGCTGCGCGCTATGATGACAAGGGACACAGGTACGAAGACACTGGCGCCTGAAACCCTACCTTCAGCATTTATTTAGTTTTTTTTTTTTTCGCTTTTACTCACAGTGAAATGCCAGTATTGGTTTTTAAACCTCTTTATTTTACAGTTTGGTTCAGCGGTTCTCAATTTACCCGCGAAACCGTGTGAGGAAAATACTGAACACTGGCGTTTTTAGGTTGAAATTCATGAGACATTTTGATTGAAAGGGGGCCTGGGAACTATTTGACCTTATTGTGCAATTAAGGATTTCTTGAACTTTGCTGTTCAAGCTTTATACGTATCAGTGGCTAACATGATAGATGGACGTTAGTCTTGTGCAAGCTGTACATGCCAACAATCTAACTAGTGAGATAGCAAGCCACTCACCTCAAGCAGCAATCAGTCTCCAGTCTCACCCCACAAAACACAAGGACATAATAATCACACTTTGAAGCAGACTCAGTGCTCCGTTTGTACCAAGAGCAAGGATTTCTTAAAGAGTAAAGATCTTTCAGATTTACACCATTACGTGCATCTGTTTTGTTGGCTACAGCCGTGATAAGTCCACTCAAGATAGTATAAAGCATTTAAAAACGCACATTAGCTGCAAATCCACAACAGCACTACAGTCAGTCTGGCTTCATTCAGATTTCCTCCCCCCACCCCCCCCACCCCTAAACTGTACTCGAGTGGTGGTGCCGTGGTTTCCGCCCACACAACTGTTCGGCCTCCGTAGCTCTGAGACTGCCCGGATCTGCGAGCGCGCACACAGGATTCGTCAACCAGTCCGAGTTAACGAGTGCAAACGAGCCAATCAGCGTGACGTTTGTGATGTTTTTTTGTTTCCAATTTGCTTGCTTGCAAGGTTTGTCGCCTCAAACCTTCAAAGGAGAGCTCCTGTGGGTAAATGTAGCGGTTTTGAATTCACTGGGGCCGTTGCGAGTTTGGGCAGCACCGACCATATTGATGCCCTCTTTAGCCTGCCAGTTCACGGGCAGGGGGCACCGGGCACAGTTTTACTGGGGCACTGAGCATCCTGAGCACGCTGGCGAGGCAGCCAGCCAGCCAGCCAGCCAGCCGTCCGTGGCAGCGGGCGCGCCACCGCGCTAGCTGAGACGACACGAAGCAGAGATGACTGAAAAGGCCTTAAAAACACGATCCGTCCATTTCCGCGAAGCGCGCGGCGGTCGGATGAAGATCCCTGTCAGGGCTTTAAAAAGAAGTTAAATTGATTTTCTGAAAGGATTACCGCGCTCCTGTTTCCCCTCAGACAGACGGGGCCTCCAGTTCCAGGCGATTCGTATCTTCGAAAGCGGTTTGCTGTTTGTCTTTCGTTGGAATTATTAATAATCAACGCGGGGCTGTTTCTTTCATGTCTTCCCGCCGCTCTGTGGGGTAGGCCGCGCGGCTCGGAGATTACGCCCCGTGTGGTCGGCAGTGGTATTACGAGACCTCTTTGGCACTGTGACGCCTTGGCTACCGCAACCACCCCCCCCCCCCCAGCCCCCCGCCCCCCAAAGAAAAGCATCTCCTTCGCCAAGAGGGAGGCAGACACTGGTGGCACTAGAATATGAATATGCCCTGGAACTATGTGAAGAAAAGAAGATAAATAACTAACATCTATATATTGGTAGGTCAAAATAATTTTAAAAAAGTGGTTCCAATCTGGGAGTTCAATGAAAGCATTCATCAATCTGTTCTGATCACACATTATGAACCTCTTCACATTTGTTTTTTTGCGCTGCAATATTTAGCATTCAGTTTGGAGTCAGTGAGGGGAAGGAAATGACCGGGTAGTTTTTTTGCGAACCCGAAAACGTGACCTCGTGTATTCCACACTCTTTCTTGCGGTGCGACTAATTCTTTAAAACCTTGCAGGGAGGACCGCGTGTTATTGAATAACAATTGTGTCTCTCCCCGGTCATTTTATCGAACACCTGTTTAAAAATAAACGGACGATTTGAGTCATCAGCTCTTGGCGGAGATTAGAAAGCGGTCTCACGTTTTTGAGGGAAAATGGGAAGCCTCAGCAATTTACTGAAGGGCCAATTTAGTAAGACCTTTAGCATGTGCAAACACTTATAGGGCACACAAAACGAAGGACGCAACAAGTGGTTGAAGCTAAACAAATACCATGACCAATCATTGGACATGTCATTAGTTCGGCGTATGCTAAGAGGTTTTGTACCTGCCGAAATGCTTGTCTTGTTTGTGGCGCGTCCTGCATATGAAAATCTATTTGAGTGGACTGTGCTGGAAAAGTCATACGATAACTGAAGGTGCCGACAAAATTATAAAACGCTGTGGATTCAACCCTCCCTCTTAACGGTCAGCGTATTTCTTTAAAATTGCAGGTTTCAAAATAGCTCCCACGGGCAGACCAAGAAAACAGAAAATGGCATCTAATTTCGAAAGCACTTGTGCTCTCCTGAAATCGTTGAAGCTTTATTTATTTATCTATCCAATTATTTATTTATTTATTTGATGTTTGGGTTAAATGGACAGAAGCCTTGTATTCACGAAGAGTAATGTGCGCTCTTCACAAAGATAAATGGAGTTATCAGGCAGGGCGGAGGGTAATGGGTTTAGGCAGCCGTTGTGTTTCGAAGTTTGCGAGAACGAGCTTAGCCATGTAGAACTGTCAGCGAAGGAAATACCCCCCCCCCCCCCCCCACCTTGTTCTACAGGGGCTGAGGCTTCTGTGCTTCAGTGCACATTCAGAGCCAATTAAATTGCCCACAGGTCAATCAGTAATGAAAACTTGGTGTTACAGAGAAGCTAAAGAGGAAATAATGCTTTTGCCAAAGCATAATATTTCCATTAAGCGCAGATAAGAACATGGAACATTTAAGAACACAAATGGAATTCTAGGTTAATTAAGTCTCGGCCCAATAGTTTTTTTTTGTTTTGTTTTTTTCTCCCAAAGGTATACAGCCTTATTCGTTCTGGTACAATATTGATTCTTAATTTCTTCAGCAAGCCGCTAAAGGGCCTGCCGTCTACAGTAATGGGTGTCGTTAACGCTTTCAGTTGATCTGTTCCTGTGACAGAACAGTACAAAGATGGAACATTCCGGAAGGTGCGCTAAGATCATTTAGAACCACATTTAGATTTTAGTATCCGCATGTGCGCCTCTTCATCCACCATATTTCCTCCCGCACCCCATGCAAAGAACACTTCTACAGAGGCACAGTCAGTCCTCCCCAGCATTTGGCTACAAACCATAAACATTATCAAAAAATATTAAGAAATAAATACTTTAACTGTTCATTTTAAAGCCGCCATTCAATGAAACACATCTCATTGTAGACCATACTCAACAGTCCCCACAACACAGCTCAGAAAAAAGTATTTTATTAGTACATCTTTTTAGTAGCATTTTACCTTTCAGTAGAGCATCCTTTTGTTTTGCCTTTGGAGAGTCTTTATTTACTTTTCATAGGAACCCGAGGGCAGTTACCACTGCATCCTTAACCTGTGATCCGACGCACCATTTCTCTTTCCTAAATACCTCTAATGTTCAGCCATAGCATTGCTTTTCTTTCCACGGGAAAGTAAATCTTTCCAGTCTCGCTTAATTCTGACCTCGTAAAAAGAAAAAAATATAGACATTGCTCTTACAGTCTCTGTACACTGAAACCCTGAACTGGGCTTACGCAAATGTAATGAATCCTGTCAAGGTACTGTGCTTCGGAGAGTACCGCATTTTCTTCAAAAAAATGGGATCGCAGAGCTGCATGATCTTGAAGAGCACTCTGGGGGATTAGCAACACAATGCTTGTAACAGGATGCTTGTAGATGCCCACGTGCATTCTGGGTAGCGCTATTGTTCGTCAAAAGGAAGAACCGTGGAGCAAATGGCCTGTCGGTGGGGCATTCACTCCATAGCAACATGCAATGTGCCTCTCATAGTCAAAGGGCTATTGTTTAATTGAGCCTTCTTATCAATAAATTCAATTCAATGAAAGGGGAAAAAAATCTGTTACATGCCAGACATAATGTGTGGTTCTTGTAATTTTTTGTGCCTCAAGGGTGAGCTCTCTCGGCTTCCGAATAAGCCGGTTGCTATGGTAGGAGAAAAATATCAGCACGGAAAACAGTCGGGTGCTACTACGAATGGTGTTGGTAATTACATACAATCTATAAACGATCTAGATGCCATGCTAGCTGAAACACAATAGCATTTCATGTTCTGCATTTTTCAACCGTTCGGTTGTTCTGACATGTATGAGCTCAGTTTGCTTGGGAAAGCCTGATTGGCTTGCCAAAACTGCATTTGCAAAGAAAAGAGCCAACACTTTAATGAGAGTCGACGTTAGGGACAATTAAATCTAGACTATTGTTGTATCTTTACATTAGCTACACATATTATTTGGTTATTATCGATACAGATGAATTTACCAAACAGATAACAATAAAACAATGAGAATTTATTAAAGATATAGTTATTTGTTTCAACATTTCATAACTTCATCTGAACTTCATATTTAAAAAAAAACTATTTTCTCCCTTCATGGCACAAAGACAGCACTGCTATTATATAAGTACATTTTCCTACATTTCACAAATGACAATAGTATCTCCTACTATTCACAAACCAACCTTGTGGAATTATAGGCCCGTGTACCCATCGCCGAAGCACATCAGATAAAGCACGATGGCCCGTGTGTTTAAAGAAGACACCGTTTCCATTACCTCCCAATTATTTTTTCAATTTACATAACAATGCTCCTCTGCCACTCCGGCGCGGTTCTATTTGCGGGCCAGCTGCCGGTTATCTGCGCGAACGTGCGCCACTTCGTTTCGGCTCAACCCAGAGGAGGCGAAGGCATGAATACATTTGCTCTCCGCCTGTCTTTGTTTCAGAATTATGAAGGCCATTATGAGCCAGTAATGCTCATCAACGGTAGCGGCCCGCTTGCCGAAGACAAATCGCCCGCCCCCCAACCCCCCAACCCCCCAACCCCCCTCGCCTCCAAAGTTGGGCGAGCGGATCGCGGAATCGTTCCGGGGAAATTCGCGGGTGGCGGTTCGGTCGGGGGGGCTGTGATAAATGGCCGGGTCTGGCTTGACAGCGCTTCATGCCTCCAAAAGCTAAACTAAGCGTGCAGATGAGACTGGGGATAAATTTCGTGGAATTGCCCCCCCCCCCATCACCCCCCCCTTCTGGATTTCTTCCTCCCCGTGCTACGCCGCTTCGCGGGTTCCTCCGCCATTAGACGGTTATGATCTGTCGTCAGGGGCGATGGAGGGTCCCAGGTGAAAACACAGAACCTTTTCTTCCCCACATCCAACTGCACCTCTAATGGTGCTTGTCCCCATGAAGTGCCCGGCGCACCTGGCACGGCGAGTTTATTTCACGTCCCAGCTGTGGCCAGCCAGCCAGCGGGGGAAAAAAGCGAAAGCTGGAACTACAGCTCTAACGGCGTCTTCTCGCCGCGAGCGTGCGCGGCGTCGTTGCCCTTAGCGATATTGCTGCGCTACCTGTTTGAGTGAGGGGTGGATTCACTCTCATCATCGCTACTAATGTTTCAAGTTTGATTAAAATCCACTGCCTACTTTTTAATTACTAGAAAAGTAATTTCTCTGCAAGAAGAATTCAAAAAAAAAAAAATCCTCCCGGCTCTTTTTCAGTATCGTGACACAATTATAGCTTTGGAGGACAATGTGTGGTGTGAGGTTGTAAATTGTGTGTAAATTTTATAACATTTAATTAAGCTCCAATTCACCGGGCCACTTTTTCTTTTTTCTTTTTATCATTCATGAGCATTCACCAATTTTGGTTGAATCGGGTATATTTGGTTGTACTGAAATGGCAGCGTAGTATAAAGGAAGCTTAACACAGATTTACAGTATGCCTGTAAATTAATAGATTCGACCCGTAGTTTTATGAAGCTATCTATTTATTTACATTGACTTCATTTATGCCGTGCTGGACTAATTAGTGCAGTGCTATTGATCTTCTGAAATAAGTCCACCCGACAAATCACGTCAAAGCCATGGCAACTTTAACACAAAGTCTAATTTTCAGTGTTAAAACAATTGCACCAGAGTACATTGTAGTTTGATAGAGTAAATGTGCACCCCATAGCCTTGAATATTAGTGCCATGAATCTTACAGTGTTTGGCCAGGTCCCCTTGAAAAAGAGACGACAATCTCAATGTGAATCTCTTGAATGAATGAATGAATGAATGAATGGATAAATGCATGGATGGAAGAATGAATTGATAAATAAATAGGTAAGCATTTTCTGGTTGCTAAAGTTTTCACTGGGCAAAGTTCAGCACAGGTTAGGGCCGGGATGTGCGGTCCGTCTCGTGGGTCACCCCCATCGGTCGCGCTCGGACATGCAGCCACCCCCCGCCTGTCGCTCGAGGCTTCGTCCCTTAAGGCGCGCCCCCCCACAGGAGGACCGTCCCGTTGTCTCCATTGCCCGCTGCCAGTGCCGCTGTCCCTGTGCCAGAGGCGTCCGACAGATTGCCTGCGATGAATTAAATATCAACCCGTGCATGCAGATGTGAAGCGCCCTCGATACGTCTCCCTGCAATTATCAGCTCGGCGGTCGTGGTAGATTATTAATACTCCCCGCTCCGGCGCTTCCGCGTTGGTTCTGATTCTAGACTCTTCCGTGGACTCTTCCACCATCTGCTTCCATCTCTGCTGGTTCGACGAGCCGCGTAGCCCAAAATGGTCTGAGAGCAGACTGCTGCTTTTTTCCTTTGACTGGTCTCCATTGGGGAACATCTTGTTTGGCTGTTTATGGAACCCTCTATGGTACCGTAGGTGTGAAAAGTTTAAAAACCTCCCAGGTTGAACCATTTTTGCCTGACAAAGAAACCCTGAACTAGACAAGCTTGCTCTACCGAGACACAGAGGAGGCTTTTGGAATCCGTTCTGCTGCGAGTGTTCCCATTGGCATCGTAGCTTTGCAGATGTGTGGAATATTACCTTTAAGCTCCTCTGTTTGTTACAGGGTTTGACGGCCAGACTACTCAGATATCTATGGTAGCCAGAAGGGATCTTGTGCCACAGGCATTTATGGATTTGAAAATGACTCTCAAAGAAATGCATGCATGAGAAATATTTGCCTTGTTATATGATGTATATGTTCATGAATACAATGTCAGAATATAAAGTAACACAATGCAATTGCCCTCGTATAAGAAGTGTTAACTGCAGCAAGAATATTTCAATGTTGCCACAATCTGAAATCTGAATTAAGTAATACCTAACAGACTGGGCATTCATTAGTGAAATACACTCTATATACGATTGCTATTTTTACTAGTATAAGCCAGAGGCTGGTACACATTTGGAGCTCGCTAAAGATGAATAGGTGATAATCTCATTGTTCTCCTACAATGCCTGTCCTCGCTCAATCTCAGTACCTTTTAATAGGTAAAAAAGCGTCTTCTAATTTATAGTTCTGTTTTTAATGAGCTATCCACACAGTAATTTAAATCACACTTGTGTTAAGTGATTGCTTGGTCTGGGAATGGGCTGTTTTTCAGATGCCAAAGACAATGGCCTTCTGAGAGAGACGGCTTGGGCTCTGTTGATTAAGATAAGATTTTTAATCTGACAAGCTATTGTTCCATCACTTGACAATTTTCTGTCTCTTTATTTCAGAAAGAGTGAACTTTTATAGCGGTATAGGAGTGTGTATACCACATTATATATCTACAAGAGAGTGGAAAGTTGAAAACTAGTCTCAGTGTGCTATGTTTATTATTATCATACGTATCACTTATAGTTATGTCTTTCTTTTCCTCTTAAGAGCGGGTGGCTGCTGAGGTTGTTAGGCCTGAAAGCGGTTGACAGTTGCTATCATTTGCAACTGCCGTTTGACGCACGTTGGCAGTTTGTGAAATAGTGCCATCTTCTCGAGCGCTCGTCGATGCACCTCGCTTCCAGTCGCAATTTAATTTGTGAGTACCTGTTGGAAGTGGAGAGATTTTTTTTTTTCTCTGTCTGGAATAATAATCCTTTTAGAGCCACGCTTTGAAAACTCCACGGGGTGTGTGTGTGTGTGTGTGGGAGGAGGCCCGAGGTTCTGGTTTCTCTGGCATCTGAGAGCCACAGAGCTGGAGAGGTAGGCGCTGGTCTCTCTAATGACTCTCCACAGGGGCTTTTATTGATCTGCGCTCGGGCGGACGGCAAAAGGGTTAATCTTTTGGGAAGCGTGACGGTGGCCTAACACCACTGTTCCCGCTCCGTCCAAAACTGAACGCGTGCCGCTGCACCACCCGCGCGAAAGCGACGTTTACGGACGGCGGTACGGCGTCCCGTTACCGACGGGACGGTTTTTTTTGGGCACCGCGGACGAAGCGTAAATGGGAGGCAGCACCGCAGCGCCGAGCCAATTAGAAGACGAAAGTGCGGGGGCAGCCGTAGACGCTGGGGGGGGGGTGGGGGGTTTGTTTTTGTGTGATCAGCCTTCTCCGGACCTCATGCCGCGCTGGACAAGGGTCGTAAAGATTTTCAGAAGGATCCCGCTGCGTTGGAGGGGAGTAGCCTTTGGAGCGAGCGTACAGTTAATGGACTGTTGGACTGCCGGGGAAACTGATGGTGTTGTGCTCTGTGGAGTCACGTAAAGGGTGAACAGCTTGGTTTCCCCTGCCTTCTGACCCATAAGCCTGTGCTCCGAGCTCACGCCAACAGTTCACACCTGCACAGGAAGTACTTCCTCTCAAAGCACAACATTTCTTGCCTCACCTTTCCGACAGTGCTAGGTACGTGGTTCTTAGACGTGGATCCAATCAACATTTTCCTCAAACCAGCGCTGTCCAATCTTATCTGAAGCGCAGCGACACCTGCTTCTACAAATTAGCAGATCGTTGGTCTTCGATCAAGGCCTTGAAAAACCTTGAAAAGTAGAATCAAGTTTCTTAATGTTGGGCTTAAACAAAAACAACAGGAACCTGCACCCACACCAGCCCTTTTTCGATAAGGTTGGGCACCCCCAGGGCCACACTGGGAGCCAAATTTGGCTCACCCTGGCCAGCCCTACCTCATTAATCGGGGGTGGGATTTCTGATCGTGGACTGCTGTGCGTGAGATCAGGGACTGTGGGGATTTCAAACTGCTGGGAGGGGGGGAAGGCATAGGGGGCTATTGTGGATTGCAATCACAGCCCAAAAGTGGCCCAGCCACCCAAAAGTGGACCCCAGCCCTTCTGGTATCAGCCTGAATCCTAGAGATGGCCAGTCCATTCATGATCACCACTGCCCTGGACTTCCCTAGTGCTAGTTTTGTACTTGTATTTTTTCTTCAAACACATTTTAATTTCACTTTCACGCACTTTCATATCTGTGTTGCTGACGAAAAATTAACAACTTGTATTTAACTTTGCACCAGAACACTGCAGCACCAACCCTACCACTGACACTTATTAACACGCTAAATAATAAAATGAACAGGACATTCTTTGAGCACCCGATACCGTGTCATACGCTTAATGATGGGAGAGTCTCTGAAATTCATTATGACTGATGTTTATTATTCATAAGAGCCGCTGAATTATTTATGGTGTGTGTAAAAATGATTTGCCATACGATTGATAGCAAAACTGCTTCCAACAGTCCCGTGTTCTGCTACAGTTTTTACGATGACTGCTTTCCACCTGCAAATTCTACCTAGTAAATGGCACGAGTGCAAATCCCCCAAATGGGTCAATTAAATTTTCTCTTGACATATACATGAACATCATCCAATTAAAATTACAGTGTATCTCTCTAATTATATTATGCATGCATGTTGTATGTTCATAAAATCATACAATTAAAAAAAGAAAGAAATATTGTACTCATTTTTGCCTGAAAGTTAGTTGTACTTTGGGAGATGTTGTCCACGGAGCAAGTGCATATTTAATGATATACACAAACAACACGTTTCTATGTTTAGAGCTTTGGGGTATTTTCAGCAAACCTCTGAAATCCCTTTTCTTTCATAAACAAGGCGTTGCTAATTTCGTATCAAATTTTTATGGTCGAATAACATTTTTATTACCAAAGATGTCTTTAGTATGCATGCGGATGCTTTGCGTCTTAATTAACTTGTCATTAACAATCAGTCAATCATGCCGTAAATCAAATTTAATTTGGATTAGCACCATTCACGGTGGAGCTGTCACAGCTGATCTCCTATTCACGTCTTCCTTTGCCGTGAGTCACTCATTAGAAAACATCATCAGCTCTTTTGGGCATTTTGAATTAATTTAGCACAAACAAGTCAAAGATAGGAGATCTGATTTAGAAAAAAACTCCAATAACAGGCTACTTGTAATACACAGCTTGTTTTCCACAAGCTAATGTGTTCCTGGTGGCGAGGCATAAACAGAAGAGGAGAGAATGTAAAACATTACATCTCAAAGCTGTACCTTCATATTGTTTCATCCTTGCCTCATAACTTTGGTGTAAATTGGTGTAAATTGATTCCGCCATTCCGCATTGGTTGAAACAAACATTCAAGATACATAATACAGTACACCATTGTACAATATTATAATTAATCATGAAACACAATAAATTTATATATTAGGATTCTGTGACAAAGTATACTATGTTTTAAATTGCCATTGTAGCATTGCAGTTGATGTTGTGGTCTCGAAAGTTTAGGTTTAAATAGTTTCAAGCTTCCTTATTTATAATGCTTATATATCCACGTAAAAATAATCCTTCTTTTTCGTCACCTGACCTGGAATGACGTAAGGCCTCAGTCATCAGAGCAGGTTGAAACCAGCTGGCCTGCACGACTGTCAGTTGTGAACATGCTGTAGTAAACTGTCAAACTTTATTAAAAGATTCCTCTGACTCTACCGAAACTAAATAAATAAATAGGCATTTTTCAGGATACGTTTTGTCCCCTTCAGGCAACGTTGTAGTTATGGATAACCTTTAAGGGCGAGGTCTCTGTTCCTGAAGCGAATGCTTGTCGGCGATTTGAACCACTGCACGGCCCTCTGGGTTTTGCAGTCAAACAGAACTGCCTGTGGCTCAAAGCTTTTAAATGCTGCAGCACGGGGCGAGGCGAGCCTTTCAGGTGTGTTGCAATGAAACCACCCCCTCCCCCCCCCCTCCAGCTAATGATAAACGAAGCCATTTGTAATTTTTTTTTTCGGTCATGGTTTGCTGCATTGTGTACCTACACCTCGGCATGATTGGTGCTTTATTTTTAGATGACTGGGAACAATGGGGTGGACTTTAATGAATGGGACTCTTTTCGGCAAGTGACAGGGGTGGAATCAGCAGAAGAGTAGGCCGCATTCTCAGACAGTTCTCCCCCCACCCCTCCCCACATCCTCTGGGATTCCTTCTGAGTCCAAGCAACAATAAATAACCTCTATGAAAATTTTTTTTCCTGTTCTGAGTCCTAGATTATGTGTAGTATAGTCATGTATGTAATATCATCTGATTTAATGTGGCAAGAACTTAAAAAAGCTGCTATACTATAGATGACAAGAGGAGAAGCTGGTTTCATTTTACTCTGAAAGACTTAAAGAGAGAGAGAGAGAGAGATAGAGAGAGAGATTATTGTTATTTCAGCAATATTCTCAACAACAACAAAAAAGTTTAGAGATTGTCTAAGAATCCATTTTCATTTTCATTATAGTGGCTTGTTTTATGTTCATGTAATTTGCATAATACTCAGCATTATCATTATATATAATGCATATAAAAACATGCTCAAACTTGAACAAAAAGGGTTATTAAAAAATAAACAAATTCACTGCCACATTCAATATTATGATCCTTGACTGTGCTTGTAAAAAAAAACATAAAAAGAACTGAGTGCTCTTGTATGTTGCATCTTCATCTAGCACAGCGATGCTACTTTAAAAAAAAAAACAGTGGACTATCATCACAGCATAAGCCAAGATTTACGCGTAGATTTGAACGGGGTGTGTAAACAGACGCAAAATCACTTTAATCTACGTCATCACACAGTACAATTTCCCCTACAAAGCACGCCCTGGGACACTTCACAGAACAGCATGAAGGCGGCGAAATGAAACATGAACTTTACACACACGGGCTGCTCGTTGTCTCTCTGCTGAAAACCAGGAAGCATTTTCCCCTCTCAGCTCAGTTTTTTTTCTCTTTGTTTTTGTTTGCCGTAGTTAGACTCATTCTTGCAAAGCTATTGTGCTTCCCCAAAGGGAAGTAATAAGTTCCAGACTTAAATCCTTGCTAATTAAGAATACTTCTTTTTAAAATAAAAAAAAAAAGTCTTGACAGTTCTTGAACAAAATCGCATACCGTGATTCATCCATCCCATTTTAACATTTTTTCAAGTCTCTCTGTTGGTTAATGCCCCTCTTCACCATCGCTGATTACTGAGAGGGCAATTTTCTGTGTCCGCTTTCCCCTGTCCTTTCTCCAATAAGAATATTTAATATGCTCCTTAGCTTCTTCCCCCATACCTGCCCTTACTTCTTTCTGTATCAGAACAGCAGGTGAAGTGACAGAGAACACACCTGGCTTCTCTCTCACTGATTACATCACACAGCGTACAGAGCTCCATCTAACTAATGCACTCTTTACCTGGGAAGTGTGTCAGTGAGTAGCATTTCATTTTGTATGATTCACTACTTATAAACAATAAATTACTTATTAAATGCAAACTCCGACAGGCAGTTCAGTGTAATGGTTAGGGAACCGGCTTTGTAACCTACGGATTGCAGGTTCGAGCCCCAGGTTGGACACTGTCATTGTACCCTTGAGCAAGGTAGTTAACCTGAATTGCTTCAGTATGTATCCAGCTGCATAAATAAATACTTTGTAAAAATGCATACGTGGGATAAATTCCTGTAATATAATACAATAAGCCCACATACGGTAGAATGAGAATAACGTATGGCCAAATGTACAGAAGGTTGTTCCCTTAAACATGGCCTTAAGGTATACCGTACAGCTTATTACATAGAAACCTATGCGCCTTCGTTTTGACAACGGAGTCCGGAGGTCGGAATTTTCCCAGCGTCCTCTATTCCTACGGGGGTGTAGGTGGCACTGTGGACCCCCCCCCCCCGCCCCCCGGATCCGAGGGTGCACTCCATCAGCCGTGATTTCGCCATAACGGTCACGGACTGTAATCTCCTCCCGTCCCCAGTTTTCCAAAGAAAGTGACCGTCGTGGCTCTCTGTTTTTTTTTTTTTTTGAAGACGGCACAGAGAAGAAGGGGGCCGCTCGCATGTAATTTCCTGCTTTTATAGAAGCTGCCGGAGAGTAATGCCAGCTCAGCGCTTCTGTCCACTTGATAGATTCTGCTAATGCTGGGGGATTGGAGGTACCGAAGGGGGGGGGGGGACTGGGGGGGGAGGGGCGGAGGCCGGTGAGAAGCAGGGGGTGCAGATGGGGTCAAGGGTTCTCCCTTCTCCAAAAAAAAAAAAAAAAAACCTCCCCAGCCATTTTCTGCAGCTGCAGCTCATAAAAACAAATGATACTTCCCATTCACGCAATGTGCGTGTTTAAAGGCTTGGATCTGGGAGTAATGCAAACCTATGGTACAGACTGTGTTCAGGGCTGTCCTCTCCCACCCTTATTTTTTCCTTTCTGTGCTTATATTACAATATCCCTTCATTTATTATTTTAACCCATTTATTATTGTGTAAGAACAATAAATGCGTTTTGTGTCCAGAAAAAAGAAATTGGGGGCTCAACAATTCACAGTTGTTGTTATTATACTAATTAACATTCTCCGCTGCTGTAATCCCTTGCATCTCAAAGCGTGTCTGTCTTGACGGGCAGGGGGTCTGTTATGAAGGGTAACGCCAGTGATGGGGAAGCTATGACTGTTGACCTTTTTTTGCGAATGAAAAACACCATGTAGTCACCATTGACTGGGCTCAAGCCGTGAGCGAAACGCGAGCTTGTAAGGCCGAATCGCAGATATGACTGAACACCCGCAAAGAGCTCGCGATTCGAGCGGAATTTAATCTCGGAGACGTGAAGGAAAAGTGAGCGAGATTCCCACCGGTGGGGAATCGATACCGGCCTGCGCAGGCGGGGGGAAAGATTACCCGAGAAAGAAATTTATTTTTCTGTCCTCACTCGTCTTTCTTCCTCCGGCCAGTGCCATTCAAAACAGGGAGAGGGCAAAAAAAGAGAAGCCTTTTCAATTTGTTTTTGTTTTTGACAGACAGTTGAACGTGTTGGATATTTCAAGCAAGGCTTCTGAGCTTTTTTTTTTTCTTTTTTCTGGAAGGCAGCAAGCTGAATTCTTCACAGAATTCCCAACCAGGAAATGAGCAACTGAATAATTGTATATGTGGGAAAGCCTAGCAAATGTCATAAATAGATAAACATAAGACTCAAGTGTGCATAATTTGAGGGCCATTGCAGGATAAGTAATTGGGTTTCACACAACCTGTGAGTCTCATTAACCCAAATGTGATTGCTTTGTGTTAGCATCACTTAGCGATAACCGTTTTATTTTTTCTGCCTTGGTTTGATGATAAGTCAATACAAAGTGTCAGCCCATGAAAGCCAATTACATGCTGCAGGGTCTAAAAATAACAATGAAAGAACCATTACTATCTGGTTAAGAGGAGCAATGGATGCTTTATTTTTGATGGACCCCTTTCAGAAAGTTATTTAATGTTAGAGCCAATATAATTTGATACAATTGAATTAATTGATATACATATATATATATATTTATTTTTTTATTTATTTTTTTTAATCTTTCAGATTAATTATCTTTCTGAATTTAATTCTCATTCTTTGATTACATTACATCCACTTTTTTTAGCAGTCACCAAAATGCCCTTCATTGTTACTATTGAACATGCCGTACATCATGGATAATAACAAACAGTGTTTGTGAACTGAGACTAAGACGATTAAGACGGAAGCAGTCACGTTTATTCCATAGATCAAGGTTAAGGGCAGATGTTAATTGAATCCAGACCGTCTGGTGGTATAGTACAGTATGTCGGTGCTGGACAGAACACCGCAGCCCTCAAATGCAAGAATTATACGATTAAACGAAGTGTGTCCGGTGTCACCTGTAAAGGTGAGTGGGTACCTAATGGTATTGAACTAATACTGGTGCAGTTTTAATTCAGATCTGGATAAAGTCCAGCCCCGCTCCCATCCCATCTCATTCTTTTGACAGTTTCAGGTGACACATGTGTGACTGTAAAGGAAAGCAGGTGCAGGGATTCAACCAATATTTGTCCTTACCGGCGATGTATAACTGAAATTCAAGCTTCTGCTTTAATATTCAGTATGGTGAACCACAGTGGAAATGAGATAGACAGTGTGGTCAGATTTTTTTTTTTTTTTTGCCACAGTCAACCACAGAGAATGACAAGAACATTGTAGTATAATGGAAGTGTCATAAACACATTTTCAATATCAAACCCTTATCCACCTTTATATCAGAATGTGGACAAGTATAAAGTCTGATAATTCTGAAGGCTATTGGAAAATCCATCTGAAACATTTCATAAATTGTGTGTAGAAGCCCCATACTGCTGTGTATTTGGGAACAACAGGTACTAATGTTATTATTAATGTGAAAACGATGTACTGTACATCACTGAAAAAGTATGCATTCATGAAAAGACTACATGAGATGGCAAATATAGAAAGCGTTATAGCAATTTTCACACATATTGGACACAGAGGAGATTATTCTAAAATGTCGAAAAAGTTGTTCACTTAGTAAACTTAAACTTAAATGACTTAAAGTCTTTACCCTGTATGAATAAGCAATCATGTGCACCAGGTGCAATATTGTTAGACATTTTTCCTCTATAATTATTAAGTGTGTGTTTTATAGCTATCAGTAAGTAGTTTCTAATATTACCAGTTTAATAATATGGCATAATAGGGGTCCGTTTGGTTTTCGTGTTTATTTGCTTTGAGATGGAATTGGAATTAAAACTTTCTGCTGCCTCATTATTTCACACCCACTTCAGAAAGAGTTTGCTTGAATTGGATCAAATGCCGCACAGCATCACAGGGAAAGCTGAGTCGGTAATGAGATGAGACAGTTTCTTCAAAATCAACAAGAGGGTCATCACTGGAAGCAATGAAACACAATTTAAAACAGAAATGAAGTGCCAAGTTTGAAACCAAGATCGTTAGTAAAAAATGAGATTGGTTTGCGTTTTGTGATAACATGAGATTGTGTTGGCGATGACTCACCCTTCTTCCTGCTTTGCCAGTGTGTGTGCGCTAAAACAGTGGAACAGCATTTTATGGAATTTGCACTGGAAATATAAATAGATGAAGACAGTAGAGGTTAATTAAAGGACCTGGGCCTAATCACAGGAGAAATACTCCAGTTGTCTCAAGTATACATATTTCTTGGTACTGATCTCATTTCCCTCCCCCTCTCCCCCCAACCCCTTGCTTCATAACAATTGGCATTTTTGCAGCCAGGACATGAAACAGTTTTATATAATTGTTATGTTTCTTGGATGGACATTTTAGAGGTCGTTTCTGTAAACTGCTAACGGATGCATCATAATGGGCACGTTCATCACTTCTGAGAGCTCATAATTAAACTGGAGGCTAATTTCTGGCCACTTTGTATTCAAAGGTTGCAGAACTTCCCTTGTCACATGTTTCGCATCACCTTAGCAAACACCACCGCCAACGTCTAAACGCCCACCGCTTGTTTGCTCAGAACACAAGATCCTTTTCTAACCTCCAGAAAGCCATGGCAAATGAGTTGCTCAATTCCTCTGTTAATTGACCATTTTTTGCTCTTTCTGAGAGAACTTACATCTGCCTGTTCTTCACGATCTTGACGATCCAGTCAGTGGAACTGTGTTGATGAGTCATCTCAACGATCTGAGAGTCTGACAGTTAAACTTTACAATCGAGGAGCAGAAGTAGGAAATGTGCCTCCACAACCTTCTGCATGAAACAGGTTACATTATTTATATGAACTGCATTTATATAGCGCTTTTATCCAAAGCGCTTTACAATTGATGCCTCTCATTCGCCAGAGCAGTTAGGGGTTAGGTGTCTTGCTCAAGGACACTTGACCGCAGGCGGTTTGAACGCACCCTCGACTGCAGACAATCGGTCTTACCTCCTGAGCTATGTCACCCCATATATACAGTATCAAACTGGCAACTCCGTAAGCACATCAATCAGATTGTCCAAAGTAAATAAATAACTAAATAAAAAGACAGAGAACTATCAGAAGATGCATTTGGGGGCAGACAAATGTTGCCCTAGTAAAGATGTGTGCTGACTGAGTATCCAGGCAACACCGATGACCTAATAATAGCTTATTTAAGGCAGCTGCTCCTTGTATCCCAATCAGCCAATCAGCTGTAACCTATGTAAGTGCTTGTGACAAGAGCGAGTCCGTGGAATCTCTGAAAGGCCTCTAATGCTGAGTGTATGCCATTTACGGGCACCCCACGGACCTTTTATTGTGAATGCTTTAACCATATAAAACTAGGCTTTCTGAACAAACTGCAGAAGTACTAAAATTAAAGTTTCAGACAATATCTGATTTGATTGTAAATTAGAGTCGTTTGTTCCCTATTTTTCTCTGTTCATTCCATTTTGCTTATGTCTACTTGATGGAGCGCATGTCTTTGGAAATGCACAGATCATGCATTGCATATAGATTATTTTTATTTTTTTATTCCCAACATTGACCAATGATATTGGGAAAGTGAGATTAGTGGAGAAAGTGAGCATGAAGAGATAGAAATGTTTTTCTTTGTTGAACAGATACAGATGCAGACGGTGCTGCCTCTGCTTATCCCTACTGCTTGCACTCATAACTTAAACTGTTGAAACTGTTGAAACAAAAGCAGCACAAATGAAAATATAAATCAGATTTATAAGCCAGTAAAATTAAAATATTAGCCAATAGCCTCAAACAATCTGATCTTTGAGATGATGGGAGATAAACTTTAAATGAAGTGGGTAAACTATTTATTGATGTCTTTTTCAAAAGGTGCTACTGTAAATAGCAAACGTTTGAAACTTACATCTTGTATGGGAGTGTGTCTTTTATCCTGAGCCCAATAACAGAGAGTTTTCTTGGAATGGCAGAAGTTAGAATTTCTTTTCTTTTTAAAAAGTTTTTTAAAAAAAACTTTTTTTTTTTTTGAGCACTTGCTATTCATGAGACAAAGACAATTTGGCCAGGTACTGCTTTGCAGCGTTTGAATACACACGCTTTGTGTCTGAGAAATGACAGGCAGTCAGTGAGCATATGTTTTTTTTTTATGTCCGCGGCCTTGATGGAGTTTGACAGGTGAACACCTAGTCCGGTGTTCGGGGTGTGTCGCTGATGTAAAGCCTTTCAAGTGCTTCAGTGCGCTCAAATTGTATTCCTGACTGAATGTAGGCGCTGGCTGGTTTTGTAAAGGAAAAAAAAAAAAAAAAAAAAACCTTGAATAAGGGCATTACTTTTTTTTTTAAAAACTTCATGGGAAAGATTTTTTAACTTGACAGGAGGTACTTTCGAAATAAATAAACAATGAAATGAAAGCATGTATACTATGTGTTGGAGCATACAAAAATTGTTTCAAGCCATCTGTGAGTCAGTTCAGTCAGGTAAATTCTTGGGGGACCTTGGCGAGACTCTATGCAAAGTAAGTTTTAATGTGTACTGTGTGCCGTTTTAATTACAACCCATCAAAAAGTATTTGATGTGTAATCTGTTTTGTGTGTGGGACGTCCCTCGAGGCACATCATCTCTTAGGTTTTGCATCAGGTTAAAAATAAAACACGCGTTATAATAATAATGTAGAATGTGTTTTTTTTATTGGCTCAGAGCAGACCAAGGTCAAATAAATATTTGTTTTGGATTCAAATACTTTTCTGTGCTCTCTTGATCTTGAGCCTGGTGTATTTGAGCCTGCCAATATGACCAGAAGGCGGGGTTTGCACTTTTTGAGAGTGTTTCATTGGTTCCAATACACCAGACAATTTCAGTAATGCGTAGAAAATTATTTAAATCCAAAACAAATACGTATTTGACTCAGGTCTGACTCAGAGTGACTTCTTCTAATAATTAAGAATCAGGAGCATCGGTTCCTGTAACAATAATTACAAAAGGCCTACACATGTACAGTACACTAATGAGGTGGATGCAGTGAATCACAGTTTGTTCCTGGCTTTCGTAACTGTGAGGATGGTAATAAGCAGGGCTCTGAGGTCTCAGTGTTGCTTTCATATATTTGTTTGGAGTCATTAATTTCTCAAAGACCTCCATTTCAGCACCAAACCTGCAGGGGGGCTGCAAGGGGGGAGGGCTTCACTTTATGATGCCTCCCTCTCAGACATTCTGCAAGGTGCTCAAAAGCAGGGTGATGACTTTTGATTTTCTCTTTCTTATTGCCTTCAGATATTTCACAGCTTTTTATTGATTTCCAGTCCGGTTCTTCGTGGTTCACAGGTGGGAAAGAAGAAGTCGCAAAATGTAAGAAAATAGTTAGAGTAACGCAACATTCTGAAGCCAATCGCCTACAGGTTCACAGAACCACATGATCTTCACACTGATGATTGACGATTTATTGATGATGTTTGATTTGAATTGTACATCAACTCATTCCACGCACTTGGCTGTGGAAAATAAAACACATTTAAATCAAAACAAATGTGTCACACTGCAGAGCCTTCTGTGGGCAGATACTGTATCCCCTGGGCAGTGACACAGAGACAACCCTGCCAACTGTAACCCTTCTGTCAGTGTGGGACGTTATAGTCAGTTATGCCTCACATCTTTAGGGACTGCAAGTCACAGTCATGTTTTGACACCAGTAGGTGGGGCACATCAATACGCCAAGTGCTTTATCAATACATTTCCCCACACAGCCCTTAGGCTGCATGTGTTAAATAATGATTGTTTTCCACAAAAATATGAATAGCATCCAATTAGTCCACACATTGGTTGTACTTTGATACAGTACATTACATCCACATTGTGTAATATGAAGTGTTATTAGTGCCACAACGTTTTTTTCCTAGCTCGCTGTATACATAATTTCTAAGATATGCACAATCCAGCCACATAGCATAGATCAGGGCTGTCAAACTCACATACAGGAGGGTTACAGTGTCTGTCTGTGTTTTTTTTTCAACCAGTAGCCAGCTATGGCCTTGAGGACTAGGTATATAGATTTTTTACCTAATCAGCAACTGAAATAAATCACTGGTGCTAAAACAACCCAAAAACCGACAGAGCCCGTGGACTACAGGACTACATTCTGACTCCCATGGCACAGATGCTAATTTTCCTGATAAAGTTAAATTAGCCTTTTGAGCTAGCAAACCCTGAGCAGAATTTAGTGACGGGGAGATGATTTTCCCTGAAGGGTATTTTTAGGTTGTGCCGATTGCCTTTAGAATGAATTGATTTTCATTATGATCGTACCTAGATGAGAAAGATCACTCAACCAGGAGCTCTCATTCTTCTGATTAACCCCATTATTGATATAATGGTGAATACTTACAACGTAATTAAAATAGGATTTGGTTTGAAATCTAATGTCAGCACAAAGAATTATAACCGGGTTACTACAAACACATTTTAACTATACAATAAATATGCAAGATGGTTTTCATTCATCAAACATTTTGCTATTCATATATTGTTAGAATATTGACTCCGTCGGCAAGCTACTCTGTTGTGATGGCAAGCTTTCAGGGGAAAATGGCACTCCACTGCTTAACCTCATTCAGGTAGCAGGTAGAAGTGCAAAATTGTCCGGCAGTGGCGTGCTAGTATACCAATCATGCTTGACCGTTGTCCTTCCAAATATGAATTTATTTGAGGTAACATTTGAGGTAACACTCCATAACAGTGCTTCAGTCTAACCATCTGCGAGCGTGGCAGTTTTCACTGTATGGAATGCCTTTTCCAATTCCCCTTTCCTTTGACAGGCTTGCATTATACAGCACACAAACGTAGCTGCCTGCTAAGAAGGGCAGCCTTTCAGTTAATCTTTAGCGCAGACTCATTACACTGTTGCCATACCCAGACGTATAGCTTAAGCTTGCCTGATGGTACCTGTAGAGTCACGATGTAATTATGGCATGATGCCAGCTTGTAACCCACTGTAGCGCTTGTTTGCACATCGCGTTTTGGAGGTGTCAGCTGGAATGGTCTGCATCCAACAGGATGAACCCTGGTCTACATCCAACAGGACACATGCAGACACACAAGCATACCCTACACACACAGCACTCGTACACACACACACACACACACACACACACACACACACACACACACACACACACACACACACACACACACACACACACACACACACACACACACACACACACACACACACACACACACACACACACACACACACACACACACAGGCCCCCATATGAAAAACCATTTTCTGACAAGTATTTCTGTAATTAACTTACAATTAGAAGACAGGTGGTGCAGAGTTTTGGTGAAACTCCCATGTCCACACTCCAGAGCTTTTTTCCTGAAATATTTGAAAACTATTTCAATCCACTCAAACTCGAAGAAGTTAGTATAATTACCGTAAATTCACCTAAGGGAACTGCGGGGTGGAACTGTAAAATTTCTGAAAGGCAGCCAAAAAAATCTTTTTTTTGGAAAATGCTTACTTTAACCTTACTTTAATGCTTACTTTAGCCATGAATATTTGATCACATTACAGCGTCTGCCAAACTACGCGGACAGCTAATCCGCTTAATGCACGAATGTAAAACGGACAGTCTGTCCGCGCCTCAGGTTCAAGTTGGCGAGGTGAAGCACACACAGGAAATGGGGAATAATAAGTCACGCTGTTGACTGTCGTTTTTAATGCCGGTTTGTACCATTAGCTCTGACGGATTGTTGGTTTGTATGGGGGTCCAGCTGTGCCAAGTTGGTGCGATGTAGCTTTAAGGAATAAGAGAGAACTTTAGTCATAGAGGGTTGCTTCCAGGAATTAGTTTCCTGAAAAATACTCAAATCAATTCATTCCACTTGACTATGAGTTTATTTGTATGCATCATCTCAGTTGCTGGCAGGCAATGAACAGCCATAGAAAAAATGCCATTGAGTCTTTTTTTGTTTGTTTTGTTTTTTGTTTTTTTCATTCTCAGAGACAAAGAGGACAGCACAATGTCAGAGTTTTGCCTCTGTTACTTGTCTCCTCGTGTTTCCTTGGAAATAAATATGCTTTTGCGCTGGTTTGTGATTAGTCAGTTTTGTTTTTCATAATAATTCTGTGAAAGGAATCTAAATTCCATAAGTGGAAAGTCCAGGGGTCAGAAAGTCCTGCCATTTGCTTCTTCTACCCAAGAACTAAGCTGATTTCACTAATTAGCTCTACTTCATGACAGAAGGGTTATGCTAATTAGCATATCCAGGTGATTGGAACAAAATACAGGGGAGGGCTTTTACTTTCCGAACCTCGATATGACAGAGAGAAAACAAGGTTGTTGGATGCTAAAAATGGATAGAAAAGTTGGCTCATTTCTCAAATTATACAATTTATCAGACAGTATGATTTCAGAAATGTGCATATATTTACTGATCAGATCTTCCTGGCTTCCCTTTCAAGGAATTATATTTGGAAGAAAGGGAATTATAGCCAGAAAGTGCTCAATATTTATTTATTTATTTATTTATTTATTTATTTATTTATGTGTATGTCGCTTGGGTAGTTTACTTGTGTGTACAGGATGTCAAAGAACACAATAAACATGCTGCAGTTCACATTTTGATTTCAAAATGTAATACTGGATCCTTGTCAAGGCAAAGTTCCAGACTAACTGTACATGGCGAGTGTTGCCTCAAACTATATCCAGGGAATTTTGTGACAAGGCTTTGGAGAAATAAGAATTCCTATCACTGTGAAATGCAAATAATTAACCGCACCCGGCTGTCTTGGTTCATAGAACAAAGATGGTGCGATATGAAGTCATATTTAAGCTCCTGCCATCCGTCTTATTGGCTGATGGCTTTTCCCATGCCTTCAGGCTTCCACCACGGATGAGATAAGTCAGATATTTGCAAAAGACCAATGAAATATATGGGAATGTGGCAGTGCTCTTGTTATCGTGCATATAAATGTATGAAAATGTGAACTTCGTGTTTGCTCGGAATATGATTAAAATCACTTGCCATTATAGCCTGCCATTGTTATCACTAAATTTAGATGAGTGAGAAATGGGCATGACTGTTGCCTCACTCCATTACCGCAGAAGCACTGTCAGAGCAGTTTTTTTATTGATTACATGCTTCACTTGGATAATTCATTGCAAAGGATGTTGTCATGCCTCTAGGACTACAGTTCCCAGACTCACGTTGGAGTTTCATAAAAAAATATTGAAAACGATTTAACATGTTTGTTTTGCCGCTGCACAAGCTGAGTGGGGGGATAAACCTGTAAACATGCCAGGAAATTTGAAGAGTTGCCTTTCTCTACCGTCATTAAAGTCAGCAGATTGCCTCATTTAAACATTTTACAATATTGCATAAAGCCATGTACTGAAAATTCTGTCATATATATTTTTGGCAATCAAATTCTGGATCTTCCCCTACCCTTCAATTAACAGGAGACACAGTGTAAGGGTATGGTTCATACCCTGTCTTTGAGACAAAGCATCAACATGACTGTGGGCCAGGGTGTCAGACAATGGCTTTTAGAGACTGGAGACAGTCTGGGGTCTGAAAGGTTGGAGTGACTTACTGGGTTCGGGCTCATGAGTGGTAAGGTAAACACTTAGGCATTGGTGTGCAGTGAGGTAGTGGGTGGGCTGCACTGATTTCGAGGAAAGGCTATTCATTGGCTGAGTCCATGCAAGGGGTGCCACAGTGAAGCCCTAGTGACATGCCCAGAAATTCCATAAAGGATTTCCTTCCACCTTCCCTTCACTATTACACAGAGACACGCAGATGAGTGATATGTGATATCCGTACACCATGATCCCCTCTATACAGACTCTGATGAAGAACCCGCTCCTATCTGGGATTAGCTCATGTACGACATAAGACATGCTTCGTTGTGTAGTGACTGGTTCAGTACCGCTCCAGTGATTCCATATGTGTGAATTCGCCTCCAGGCTGAATTATGATCCCTCTGCTGGAGACAACTGCACCCCCCCCCCCCCCCCGCCCACGCTAAAAAAATGGAGGGGTAAACAGGGACTTGCTCCTCAAACTCATCTGTATTCAATAAAGCTCTATTAACCAGGGCCTCCTGCTCCTGGTCCTTTGAGCTGGTTAGAAAAAAAATACTCATTTAAAGCGAATGGCTTCAGTGGGTGGCAAAATTAATACAGGTCTGAAATACAAATCAGCTGACAGTTATCTACCTTATTTACCACAAGATTTTTTAAAAATGTGATGAATAAGAAATTGAGGTGTGCCCATGTTAAGCATGCAGAGCACACGTGCTTTCTTTCAACTAAGTTTTGTTGAGAAGACTCCTAAAACTGGGGCCTCTCTCTCTCAAACTACTCATTTAATTAAGTCTTCCAGGACCCATAACAACTCATTAAAAACACAACAAATGAAAATTAAAATTAATGAATATTATGCTGAAAGCTAACATCATTTGGCAATTTGTTAGAAACCAAATTAAGTGGAAGAAAAAATACACTTCCAACGACACATTCATTTTTCGAAAGAAATTTATCAGATAATTGTCAAAGAGATATTTAAAAAAAAAAAAAAAAAAAAAAACCCTTATCGGTATTCAGGTACTGGCTCGTGAAACCCGGTTCCCTCAGCCAGGACAGTGCCGAAGCCGAAATGTGCCGGGGAGCCCCGTGGGTTTGGAACCACACATCGAGTCCAGCGCTCCTCTCTGCTCTGAGCGAGCGCTTGGCAGAGCACAGAGATGAAGGATAAACCCACAGAGAGCCTCTGAAGTGCTCTGCATCTTATTTATCAGGAAGCCGGGGACGGAGTGCAGCACAGTGGTAAGGACTGGCTTTACAAAGTGCAGGTTGTCGGTAGACACGCCGTTGTACCTGAGCAAGGTACTTAACTGAAATTGGTTCAGTAATATCCAGCTGTATAAAGGTACAGAAGCTTAATTAGTGCTGGATAAGAGCTGCTAATGCCGATGTAATGTAATGTACATTAATCACACCCTCGTACAGTACAGCAGTAGAGCTGCCTCCGGTTTCTAAAGCCCTGTTAAAAAAAAATATATATTAAATGAAATCTGAAATTGAGATAATGTAAGCATACAGGAGGAGGGAAGTAAAGAGGATATTATTTATGAATATTTTTTAATATGTTATTTTATTATTTATTAATATTTTTATTTAAATAGCATATCCTTTTATTGAATGATGCTTGTTGTGGACATATGGTCATATTTAAAGAAAAGCTGCAGTGTAAGGAACTAGAACTTGACTTGCTGCCTGAACTGAAGAAGATTTACATGGCTGCCCATATCACGTACTTCCTCCCTTAGCCCCTCCCATTAAATGGAGTGGGAGGGGTTAAGCAAGTGGTTTCGAATTCTGTTGACACACAAGCTCTCAACTACCGCTGAAAAACGTCTGTTGGAAAAAGCAACGGCTGTAATCGACACGCCCGGAAATCCCACCGACAGAAATGTTGACATTATCTTTTTTTTTTTTTTTAACTGAACTCCCGGCGGACACGCGCAGTGTTTACCAAACGCAGCGTGTTTCTGTAAGGAAAGCTGCTGTGCTGTTCAGACGGCGCTGGGAGAACGCTGTAAAAGCACACAATAACCCGCGCCGAAGACGCACGGCTGGCGTCGGCCTCCTTGCCTTCTCCGTAAATCCCCTTCCAGGCGAGGAACGATAGGCCGAGAAGATGGCCCGTGTCCACCCCCCCCCCGCGTCTCCCCTCCGACACACCCTCTGTTCTCTGACCCGCACGGCATGCTTCACCACCAGGGGGACGAGCAGCTCGAAATGGAAACTGAGAAAAACAGCCGTAGCATTAGCCTGGACATTATGGACACTGCTGAGTCACACTGACCAAAGAGATGTGGTGCCAGGGGCTAAGCTCAGCTGCCTCCATGAGGCTGATTATTATTATTATTATCCATCCATCCATACATCCATCCATTATCTATACCCGTTTCTCCTGGTCAGGGTCGCAGGGGATGCTGGAGCCCATGTACACACTGGACAGGCTGCTAATTTGTTGCTGGGCACACACTCACATTCACTCACACACTCATACCCTATGGGCAATTCAGAGTCTCCAATCAGCCTACCTGCATGCCTTTGGACTGTGGAAACCGGAGTACCCAGAGGAAAGGGTGGCCATGCATATTTGTAACATCTGTAAATATAAGCATTCAATTGAAAAGTACTAGCTGAACAGCACTTAGCTGAAACAAAGCTGGGAACACAAACTTAGTCCAGACGGTCAGCTGACTCCCAATAGGTCGTGTTTCCATGGTGATTTGGGTGAATGGTCACCACTGGCCCAACTTGAGTAGGCAGCATTTCACACGTGGGAAAGCAGCCTCTGGTAAAAATGGCTTTCGATTGCTTCTGACCTTGGCAGTGCACAGCTTCCCTGGTGGCGTAATCTACTGCCTTGAAAATCGACTATGCCAACAAATTTGGCAGCGGGATGACAAAGTAGCTTGCCCATGTAAATTCCTTAAAACAGCATAATGCTTTCCACACATGTCTGTGTGTGTTATGGATGACCTCCTTGGGTAAAAATGGCTGTCAGATTGTTTCTTCACTTTGGAACAATCGATTTTACACCATTATCTAAGTTTTTTATTCATTTGTTTTAGATAGAAAAAGGCTTTGAATTGCTCGGTTTTTTGTTTAATGTCAGTGTGACAAACCCCCTGATGATTAATATGAGCTATAAACATTGTATAATGGAAAGGTAAATGCACACGTCCTCCTGTCTCGTCAGCTGTGAAAAGACAAAAAATGTTCTTATTTGAATATTATGAAAAATTGCTTTAATATAAAACTGCTAATAAAATCTCATTAGTGCTCTGACACGAATTAAGGGTCTAATGAACAGCGGTTTAGACAAAAAAAGACTATTAAATGTGAGCTCGCTGGTTTTAAAACGGCATTATCTTTACCCAGCAATACCCTGGAGTTTTGATATTGCAGGTTGCTGCTCAGATAAGAATGAAACTCAGGTCTTCTGAAATGACATCATTGAATGATGGACCCTGAATATACAGACTCTAGACTCTCCACATCCAACAATGAAACATCAGTATTCTTGTATGGTAAGTAGGGCATACTCACTATACATGAATACTGATGTTTCATTTCTGGGAAACAAACCACTGACTTGGCAAACAAGATAAGAAAATTAACAATAAAATTTACTGCGCCACAAAATTTTCTTTTCTGTCAATTATAAGAAGTTGTATGTGGACATATTATATATAAAGCACATGCAGCTACAGGAATGCGTTTTCATAAGATCAATTGTGTGCTCTTATCTGTACTAATATACAGTACATATTAAGCAAGGGTGTGTATACTACACCATGACCATATTAAGATCAGATAGGGAAGCCCACAATAGTAGACCTTGTCTGCAGTAGAAGTGCATTTCCTTCTGTACCAGTTTCCTTGAAACAAAAATTGATTGTATATCTGTACAGACCTGTTCAATAGTTTTATGGCCAAAAATCCTTCAGGTACAGGTATGTAATGCCAGATGTGTGTCTGTTGTCGAGTGCTCGGTCATCTCACAAGGGGATCTACCTTTGGGAAGGTAAATATGCTCACGGCATAAGATTGGAAAGCACGGCCGCCCTCGAATTCGTCCTGCGAAACTTGTAGTCTGCCACACGCTGGGCTGTGACAGATTGTTTTCTGAGAGGGCACGGAGAGCAGAGCGACAGGCTGAAAGAGACTCTCACTTCTCCATCGCTGCATTCTGCTCATCCCTCCTTCCCTCCCTCCGTCACCCCCGACGGGCAGAGTTCACGGCCCCGCGCCTGGAGGAGGCACTTTCTTAACTGGAGCCAGCGGGCGTCCAGAGGGCATCTGATTGACACCCCCCCCCCCCCTTTTTTAAACGCCATGCCTGAACAGTCAGCCGCCTCCCTGTGGAGATGCTGCCGGTGGGTCATGTCCAGGGCTGCTGCCTGCCCTCCACGGCTGCAGTACCAGGGGAACGCGGCGCAGGGAGGCTAGCCCAGGAGAGCAGCCCTTTCATCCTGAACATCCTGAAGTTGGTCAATTATAAATTCTATAAATCAGAAAAAGGGAGCACTGTATAAGTTCTATAATCTGGACAAAGGGCGTCCAGCATCCCAACATCTATAAACAGGACAAAGAGTGTCCAGCATCCCAGCATCTATAAACAGGACAAAGGGTGTCAGACATGCCAGCGTGCAGCCGATTATGTCTGGCTGTAGCACAGGGTAACCTGGCTAATACAGGACTGTTGGTAACCCTAGGCTTGGCTCTTTCCCTGGCCATACTCGTAGCATTGGGTTTATCCTGAACACCGGGAGGTTCTGAGTTCAGTTCCAAGCTGTGGTGTGCTAAAGACATGGGAGTGGGGGGAGTGGGGCTTTTTGGGGACTCGTTATGACTGAAACGGACAGGCGCCCCACCCCTCGTGGGTGTTTCCGCACGCCAGGTTCGAGCCGGTGACAGACACAGGACGGGACAGGCTCCCGTGTGCCCACTCGAATCTGCCGGGGTCCTACGGGGAAATGTGTGGGGAGAGCCAGGCCTGAGAGCCCGTGTCAGCGGGGGTGTTAGCCAGCGATAATCACCGCTGGGGGAGGCTGAGCGGGGAGGGGCGCGGGGGGGGGGGCCCTGTCTCTGCACCGGGAGGTCAGCCGTGTCCATGGAGACGAGGGGGTGACAGCCGCACGCGTCAGCTGTGACAGGCGCCGTCGCCGGGCCTCCCCCCGCCTCTGTCGAGCCCGCCGCCGCCGCGAAAACCGACCGAGGGGTCGAGCTCGCCGGCGCCCCACGGGGGCCCTCGGCCCGCGCCCATCAAAACTCAGCCCATCAACGAAACCGCCACCCGCCCGGCCGACCGCAGATCTCATCGCGGCGGCTCTTCCGGGGCGAGGCGGACGACCCCGCGCTCCGGCCCCTCTCTCGTCTCCCCAAACCGCCGTCACCGGCCGCGGTCAGGCGGGAGACGCGAGCTTCGCCGAAATTTGCGTCGCCCCAGCAACCGCTCAAAAATTTGCCTTCAAATTAAACCGGAGATGCGCGCTCATTATTATTATTGTTGTTGTTGTTTTTTTTGTTCTACTTTTCCCCCCTTCTGGAGGTGAATTAGTCCATTTAACTTTAATGTTCTTTTGCCACCTTCATAATTCATGAGAAACGCAGAATTTATAAGTGTTGCAATTATGCTGATTTCAAGACGGGATTCGTGAGCTTTGCGAATTATTTATGAGACCCAGGGATTTTCTGAAGAAAATGCGTGTACAAGCCGTTCCCATCGCACTTACCCATCACACTGTTCTCTCCACTTGTGGCTGAATCTACTCATTGCTGTATAGTCATTATTGCTGTATAGTTATTTGACAGAATAATGCCGTCGTTCTTTTCCAGAGGGACATGGAGAACATTCATTGTGTTCTTCACATTATACAATTGCAGCTCTGATTATTCAATCTTATTATTTTTCCTGGAGCAGTCTCAGCAGGTCAACTAAGGCTAGTGCACAAGGAAATTTTAAGAATTTCTGATTTTCTACGAGATAACAGCCCTGGTTTTTCCTTCTTGAGCAAATTTAATAGAACATACTATATATAGTGATACAATTTAAAGAGTTAATAATATGAAACATAGGACTTTTGGGAAGCTTTAAGTGGTCTGTACAGATAGACGTGAGTTACAGTAGGTTATAGATAAATATAATTAAAATATAATAACAAATAATAAATGTATTTGATAGATTGTACAGTCACTTCCAGTAATGGTAAGTGTAATACATTGAACTCTATGCATCAATGCAAAAGAGGTATTTATATCTCATTGTAACATTGTTTTTCAATGGTAATGAAATAGGTACCTTTATTACTAAAGCAATTCTTGTTCCATTCAAAATCTAAATTGTCTTTGCGAAATTATATGTAACCCGGTACAATAATATCTAGTTGCATGCTTGGAAAATTAAAAGTTACAATAGGGTTCAGTCAGACACTGTTATAACATTACATTATCGCATTAACACCGATAATATTACAACTCAGGAATGGCAATGAAATCACGGGAAATATGAGGCATTAATAAATTAACTATTGTATGCAAAATAATTGAGGCACACTTAACCCCCCAAAAAAAAAATACAATAAAAGAATGAAGTAAATAAATACAATCCTGTACGTATGCTTGGATAGATACAGTTATAAAGGGAAGAGGCTATGCTTTCAGGAATCATATGGCACAAAACACTCTGTTTGTCTTGAACCCCAGTGCTATAAATCCACACAGGAAGCAGAGGCCCAGCATAACTTCGAGCAGAACCCAAAGTGTACTATGGTACCGCCAGGTAGGACCGTTCCACATCGCAAAAAAAAAAGGGGGGCGGGGGGTGTACGTTTTAAGCACTCCATCAAAAAGCACAAGCCGATTTTGCACGCAGGGCTGCTGCGTGCAACGGGCTGACGTACGAACGAACAAGACAAACGGAGGAAAGTAATCGAACGAATCAAAGTCTGGCCCGGCCGTCCTTGGTTGCCAGGGTCGAAGGCAGCGTTATGGATTGAGCCGCGGGTCTCGAGCGCATCGATCATCGCTCGCCCCACAGCGCTCATCGTTTCTCGGGGCTTCGTCCGTGCAGCGGCGGGACGACGGTGGCGTTACAGGCCCGCGGAGCCTCCCTGAAGGCTAACGGCCATTTCATTATGACAGGGAGCGTGCGGTGCTCCTCTGCCTGTCGGGGACTGGTGTTGTGTCAGAGCTATCTTTTGAAAATCTGTCTTCATTACCAAGTCCGAGTTCGTCAGGCTTGGTTTCCTTCGAAGACGCTTTAGGAATTACGCTCCGCGATTATGGTTCATGACATCGTGACCCGGACAACGATTGACCGTTTATTTCACGAGGAGTCATTGCTGGTGTCTAACTGGTGATGTGTTTTGTTTGTCAATATGTTGTGTGTTACATGGCATCTGTTCATCCTTTGAATTGACACAGACGATCCCAGATTTTGAACTGAAGAACGTGATGGGAAATATTGTATGTTTATGATTTTATTTGTACTTTTTATGACCATAGGTTGAATGTCTGTGGATAATTAAACCAAGAGAACATTTTAACTATAACATACGTATAGTATAACATACGTAAGTTTATACAATAAGATACAATATACAATAAGTTGATAATGGGCCTCATTCACGAAACATGTGTACCATTACATTTGATCGTTTCGTGAATGCGACCCTATGAGTATACAGCACAAAGAACAAAATAATAACTCGGAAAACCCTGCTTCTGTTGCGCTTGTACTGTTGCTCCAAGGGTCAGACACATTGATTGGGAGACACTTCTCTCTACATATCTCTTACCCTGCCTGTCATATCTCGCCTTTATATGAGCAATAAAGATAGCAGCTGGCTTGCTGAACTCTGCCATGGTTTGGAGACTCCGAGCAGAGAGAGAGCAAGGTTGAGAGGGGCAGAGATTACCCATCATTCCCCTCTCCATTCGGCAGAAGTAAATGCGCAAGAGTGGGTGACTCATGTTCCAAATGGGTTACAGCATTTAATGTTAATGGCCAGCTCTTGCATTCATACAAAATACAAAAAAGGTACGTCTTCATCTACTTGCTTCCATTCCGGGTCTTTATATATATATGTATTTTTTTTTTTTTAAGGGTCAAAAAAGGGGACCGGATTTACCAACGGAGAGAAAGGGCTCGCGCTTTTTTTTTCAGACTTAAATTATAAATCAAATGAAGGCCTTTTCTTCTGATGGCTGACATCAAGGTCTTTTCAATTCAATACCGCTGAAAGAGTCGGAAGGAGCTCCTGTGTCCAGCCGTATCGCCGTCACAACACCAATCTCCCGGCCTGCGTCGGACGAGATGATAAAAGCAAACCTTCCCCCGGATCTGCCGGCCGGAAAATTGGAGAAGCCGCTTCTTCTTCTTCTTCTTCTTCTTCTTTTGTTCTTCTCCGACACAAGTACCCAGAATGCAGTGCGTGAGTCAGCCCAGTCATTCAACAACGGCGGGGCCGCTGCAGCTAGCCACGAGCGCTAAAGCCATTAAAAAGCTCTTGATCACTCGTGGCATCCCCCGAAGTACATTACTTGGGCCGCCAGGTCCGTTACGTGCCTTTTAATGGGTCCTTCCCCCCTCTTTGAAAGCGCAGGGGAAAAAAAATACTTGGTATTCTCTTGGTAAAGAAGACGGCATTTATTATGTCTTTATTAATTTAGTAATTTGGAAAAAAAAAAAAAAAACATTGGTCACGCTGCACCGACCAACTTTTACTTTTTTTTTGTTGTTTTGAATTGATGTACTGTAAACACAGAAGAGAGATTTGTCCTTTGGTTGCTTGCGCTGCTGCTGTTGTTTGGGTTTTACCTGCGGGGCTCTGTTCGTTGTACAGTGCGGTGTCCTGCGAGAGAGCCTCACATAAAAGCACTGCCAATATCACAACGTCTGCGTGGGAGGAAAACAAAAGAATGATCTGAGCTCCTGGGGTCAAAGCCCTTTTCAATGCTGGAACCGGGAGAAAACACATCCTTTTTTTACTCGCCTACAAATATAGATTAGCCATTTTCTGTGTGTGTGTGTGTGTGTATATGTTTGTGTGTGTGTGTGTGTTTGTGTGTATGTGTGCGTCCGTGTGTTTGTGCGCGCGTGTGCATGCGTGTGTGTGTGTGTACGCAAGTGTGTGTGCGCGTGTGCATGCGTGTGTGTGTGTGTACGCAAGTGTGTGTGTGTGTGTGTGCATGTTTGCGTGGGTGTGCGTGTGTGCATGTGTGCGTGTGTCTATATCTGTCCGTGCGAGGGTGTGGGAATCTGTGTCAAACGATGCCCTCTTTCTCACCCCGTTCCCCGCAGTTTGACAGGGCCCCTTGTTTGTTTGCCGATAGTGACTCCGGGGCTTTTAATTTGCGGCGGCCTCGCTAGCGGATTGATTTATGGATTTTAATCAGCTGTCTTATCTCGCATGCCGGAATGTCAGATAGTCATAGATAGAAGCTGCCAACTCTCTAATGTGCACGGCCTGCTGGGAAGCGGGTGCAGTCGAATTTAATGACTGTGGGAGAGGCCTGTGCTCCAGCGGTTTTGGGTTAATTCTGCCCCCACCAGCAGTCCGCGGGAGGCATTCTGATGAGGGCGGGGCACCATCGAGCGCTGAATTTTCTCAACCCACACCCTTTTGTGTCACATTATTTATATATTACGAGAAGTGTGTATTTCAATATATATTACAAAAAGCTCCAGGATTCATCTCTTTGACGACAACTTTTAAAAAATTTTATTATCAAGTGCACCCATCAAGTGTGTTGTGACAGAAGTGGATGAGCAACTTTATTGAAGCCATGGCAGATATATATATTTCGGCTAGTTAGTGTTGCTGACCATCCATTTGTTTGGTTTCCTCTCTTGCCAGGTTGGTATGGACAACCAAGCTAACCTGGGGAACGGTAATTGAATGGGGAATGCAAAAAACAATTAGAAAATCTGTTGCATCGTGCGAAGTCGAGGATGAGCAATTCCTCTGTCTGATTATAATATCAGTGGTTACGTGCAATTCATCATAAATTGAACCTGGCGCTCTGGAGAAGATCATACATTGATTAAATTCTCTGTTTGATTTTTTTTTTAAACACTGTACTGGGTGGCCTACTGATGCTTCAGCTGTTTGAGGTGTTCACTACCAAAAAAAATAAGTTAAAGGTTGAACTGATTCTGAAGTCCTTTTGTTTAATGAAGATAAAATACCTGAAATCATGTATTATGTATTAAACCTTATGTAAATCATGTATTAAAACGTATTGTGACGTGACAGCAATACTGCATTATGAGTCTTCTGTAGCCCAATATCTCCTAACTATATGCAGACAATGCAGACATTTTAATTGTAACCTCTTGAGATGCTTAAGGTAACCTAGATCCAGAACACAATGGATGCATTAGTTGTGCCTGAAGGAGAACACTTATCTAAAAGCTAAGTACATTAGTATTCTCGAAACATGAGGGAACAATTGTGCCTCCGAAGGAGACCTCTTGTGATTGGCCCATCCGCCAAGACATGTTGGATTCTCCCGCCTCCTTTTGTTTTCAGGCCACGCAATTTGTCTTCATTTAATTTCTCCGACTGTGCGGCGTGCGAGTGTTCCATATGCATGCATGCATGCATGTTCAAGCCATTTGTAAATGGAGGCATATGCATTTTAATTAGATAAGACGAAGGTGTTTTTTTCACTGTTCTGACAGCTGGTTATAATTCTTCCATTTACTGTTTATGATTTTCCCAGGTTTATATACATATATATATATATATATATATATATATATATATATATATATATGTACAATATAGATTATACAGGGAAGCATTTTAAATACAAGAAAGCGTTGGTATAGACAACATACATTTGCCAAAGAGGTGGCGTTTGATAGAGATAGGGGAATGAGGTGTCATGGCGACAAGAGCTGACAAAGCTATCAAACATTGTGTTGTCATCGATACGCTGGTTTAACTTGTCAGTTTTTCTTATTTTTCTGCAAAGCACAATCTTTTGATTGGATTAATCAAGTCACTGACTGACAGCTAATTGTAGCTCCGCCTGGTGATGCTGTTGAGGTGTCCTGGTCTGTCCATCACTATATTTTGCTGAAAGGTTACTCAGAAATGCATTTCCACACATTGTGACGATGCCACAGACAGACAGAGCAAGCAATGTTTACACTCTGATTCTAATTCTGGTGTCATCGCTAAAGGTGCAACATCACCAATACGTGATTGGAATGTTAAGTGAACATTCTAATGTTCGCATAACAATCACTACTGGTAATAAGAAAGCAATGGAGTTCTAGAACACTGACTTGACAAAGCCTACTCATCAAGCATAAAACAGAGGGCAAAAAAGCATATGTAGGTCAAGACCGCTCTCCACCCTCCCTCCCTCCCTCCCTCCACCTCATCCTAATCAGCTCTGCCCTGTCCAGATGGGTTTGGGCTGCCGGCCTCTCTGTACCCATTTTCTATCCTTCATGGTCCTGTGTGTTGGCCCAGCAGCGGGGCGGGAGAAAGTTGGGTTCAGCCGTTAAAAGGATAACAGCGGCGAAGGCGAGGAAAGATCAGTGTAACGAACATCAAAGCCAGAGCGTTCGCTTCTTTTCACCGCACGTACCACGCCTTTTTTTTTCCTCCTCCAGGTGCATTTTTTCAAAAGCCCCAGTTTTTTTTTTTTTTTTTCCAGCAGAAAAGAGAAACGATGAAAAGCGCCCTCCCCTGACAGGTAATAAATGGCCACGGCGAGGGAATCCATCTGCAGCATCAACAAATCGGAAATGGGATAGCCGAAAAAGATAAGGAATTACAGGCAGAGAGAGCGATGATTCACAGGGAGCAGAGGCGGGAATAACACCGTTCTCACTCTTTAAGGCCAAGAAACTTGTGTTTGGGGGGGGGGCATGGGGGGGGGGTCCCTGGCACATGGCACGTAAACAGCCCGCTGCACGTGCTGTAGCGCACAAAGTTCTCAAAGTCCCTCCCCATGGCAGGGTATTTAGTGCACGCGCTCCTGTGTAACTGGATGATAGTAGCACCTTCGGAATTAACAGGATTTAATCAGGGAAATTCAGCAAATGCCTAATGTTCTAAATTCCATTCAAGGCTACAGACGGGCGACAAATTAAAGGGGAAAAGACAGGATAACGTGTCTGTTGGACCACCACGAGCCACTAGAAAGGCTTCCGTGCGCCTTGGCATAGATTCCGCAAGTCTCTGGAACTCTACTGGAGGGATGGAACACCGTTCTTTCCGGAAGATATTCCCTCATTTGGTGTTTTGATGACGGTGGTGCAGAGCGCCGTCTAACGAATCGGTACAAAACCTCAATCGAGTTGAGATCTGGTGACTGTGAAGGCCATAGCATGTGATTCACATCGTTCCCATACGTTCTCATAAGCACCATATGTATTCTGTAAGAGTTAATTTAACACCGAACATTTTACTGTGGGGTATTTCACTGTGCACCTGGACAGTTTATATCCAATTATCTGCCCCCACCCATCTTGCGGGGGGTGGGGGGGAACGCCTCTTACATCTTATTTACCACCTATTTATTTTTGGCCGAGCAGTAATTACACATCATCTTTCACCATGTGGTGTTTCCAGTGCAGTGCATTTGTATAAATAGTGTGACATGTTTGTATTATGTGTTGGAGGTGGGCATCAAATTGGCATGAAAGTTCCCTACTGCCCAGACCCACCCTGAATTTCAGTAACCCATGCCAAGTGTCTAATAGCTGCACTGTAAGTGACCCTGCATGCTGTGTTAATGAATAGCTTTCAGGATATACCTGTATGTGAAAAAAAGAAGAAAAAAAAGAAAGAAAATTGTAGTTTTCCAAATAGCTCACTGCTGCCCATGCAGGTCCGCTATTATCTGTCACAGTGAAATGGTTGAACCCCTCGTTAGACCTTACACTAGATTTATAACTGCACACGCACTGCTTTTATTATTCTCGTGGACATGGTAATACAGATGCCAAGAAAATTCAGGGGAGTAATAGAGCTAAAGTAAAACTGAGGGTATTGCTTTGGCAGAAGGTTTATGAAGAGATGCTTACTATGCTACCTATATTGCCAAGTGAACTATATACTGTATGTGCTATGCTGTGATGTCTTTATATTGAGCCTGTGCATTCTGATATAAACCAACTACATTTTTTTATTGGAAATTGATTTCTCTGGTTCTGTTTTTTTTTTTTTTACCTTTGAAACCCAGAGGTTGCAGGCTTGTGTTGTTTTTTTTTTCACTGTTGAATTGAGCATGCTTGTGTGGATCTCATGTGAAGGAGGATTATTTTAGGGGTGGCACCAGCATCAGACTGTAGCCACATTGGAGTCCCCCAGCCCCCCCACCCCCCGCAATATTAGTTATACCACTATCGGAATGGATGATGGACTGGGGTTGGGGCGGTGGGGGGGGGGGGTTGGTGGAGACAAGAATTCATTACAAACTAACAGTATTTATTTATTTTTTCTATCAAGTGCTCAGACCGGGCATTATGTTGTCCGGTCAGGACCACAAACCGGACCTGTACAGTTAATCCGAAAACCATTTCGATTGAAAAACCGGGGGGGGGGGGATGCCGGCGACCCTATTTCATCTCCCCTCCACATTATCTACTCTACACTGCTAGTTTTATCATGTCAGCAGCAGTGCTCAAACGCGGGAAGGTCACAGCGGGGTGCGGGGGAAATTGAACTCGGCGGCGTTAATGGCACTTCGCGGTTGACGGGTTCCGCGGACGCAGCGGTTTTCCCAGCCGCGCGAGCGAGGGGCGGCTCGGTTAGCACCGTCTCCCCCCCCCCTCCGCCCCGCCCCAGCCGCGACCGCCGAAAAGACACGCGATTAGGGGGCGTCTCTCCCGCGCTCGCGCTAACGAAACGGAAACCCTGGAACCTGAGCGTGCGACGCCGTACGTCCGCTCCCCCCCGATCGGGTGGCGTGAGACAGAGAGTGGCGGAGCGAGTGAGGGCTGGAGTCCGTGTCAGTGACGCCTCTCCTCTCCTCTCCTCTGCCGGTCACCAGGTGCAGCACGACTCCTCACTTTGGAGGGAGAGGGAGAGAGAGAGGAAGGGATCATTTCACACGCGCTAGGTAAGAAAACAGAACTCCTCCTCTCCCTGGTGTCTCGTGGCCGGACACGTGCCGCTGCTTGTTTACAGTGCTGTTTCGGGCCTAGCCGCCGATACCGGAGAGATTTTTTATTTTATTTTTTTTGTCTATGTACTGTTTCTGTTTAAGTGCGAGTGCCTCCCGTTCCTGTGTGCCAGTTGTTTTCTTGCCTTCCGTTCTCCCCCCTCGAGTGCTCCGGGCTTTTCATACCGAAATCACGGAGTCGAGACGGGGGAGGCTCATTGCGACGGGCGTGCCTCTCCGTGCCCCGCGCCCTTTAGTTACAGTTGTTTGCTAATTACGGTAGCGCGCTAGCCCGCATTAATGCCCCCTTCCCGCCAACCCGACTGCGGGCACGGTTTCAATTAGCGGGCCGGCTCCTTCTGAATCCGCCGTGACGCTGCTTCATCCTCCTCGCCGCTGCCTGGGAACCGCTCAGAACTGGGGGGGGGGGGGGGGGGGAAACAGAATCTTTCCTGCTAGTGCAATCACACGGGGCGCTTACGACCGAAGACACCCCGTGCGATTGTTATTTTTTTGGCGGCGTGCTCATGCGGGGGGGGGGGGGGGGGGGGAAATGAGGATGTGGGGAGGTGCAGCTGGCACCAGAGCCCCTCCAGAGGGGTCCAGGGGGAACGTGGCATCTTTAACGTCTTAATGAAGCGCTTTGAAGGGACTCTTAATTGCCAGTGATATGCGGCGAAGGGCCTGGGATTGCCAAGTGACAGTTTTAGGGAAAGGCTTTGATCTTGGATCTCCAATCAGCGTGAGGATTACCAGCCGGCGCCACGCGTGATTAAGGCGGTGACAAACAGCCCCCCCGCGCCGGTGAACCGCTGAGCCGTTTCGCCCCTAGCCTAGCCGAAAGCAGGCCTGGCGGGCGTTCGTGTGCGCTCGCATGCTAATGATGAGGGGACCTGTGGCATCTCTGAAAAGGGCGGCAGGCCTTTCCAATGAGATGGCGGCAATCTGAAGACCCGGGTGAACTGCAGGGATTCTGCGTGATTGCGGGAACGCGGCCAATCAGCGGTGGGCGGCGCCGGAGGAAGGTCTGTCCGTCCGCTCCGCCCGACTCTCTGGCCCGCGTTGTCGTAGTGCGTGTTCAGAACCGTAGGTGGGAAGGTGCGGCTTCTTTTCCTGTGCCGTGTGAATTTGCCCCCCCCCCCCCAACCCCATCCTGTTCTTACTTGAAAGGAAGTGCATTTACGGCAGCTTTCGAAAGGCAGATGCAAGCTGTGACCGGCTGAATCACGCTTACAAGTGCGGGAGACGTAAAAAGAAAGTGTAAAGGGCTCCTCCGGAGAGGGGAGGAAGGTCACGGCGACTCCGAAGGCCGCCGTTCGCTGATATACCGAGCGGAGGACGGCCAGAGCACCATCGGCGTGAATCTTGAACACCGAAAGCCTGGATCCTAACCGCCCACCGGACCCCTTAAAGCCCTTAATCCGGAATGAGGCTGAAGCCCGAGACCGCAAAGTGGCCCCCGCTTCTTGAGAACGCGGCGGATGAAATATTCACAGGGGCGAAAGGGATATCTCTCTCTCTCTCTCTCTCTGTTTTGGCACCCGAGGCGCGTGCTACGCAACGCGTTGCCGGGCTGCGATAGCTGTCGCGCCGTCCCCGTGACATGGCATGGCATCGTGTCAGGTTCCGTCGGCTCCTTTCAAACAACCCCCCCCCCACCCCCACCCCCACCCCACCCCCGCCCACATCACCACCCACAGCTCCCAGCCCTTTTGTGCCACCAAGGCAAAGTCGAGACAGTTCTTACATCCTGATGATAAAAAAAGAAGCAGAACAATGACTGTCAGTCTTGGCCCACGAAGATACAGCTGCCCCCAAGATAAAGGAAGAGAACAGCTTACAATAAGAGGGGGGGGGGGGGTGTGGCAATGCCAGTTTGCTTGACGAGTGGGAGACAGCATCTAGGAGACGGGAGGGGGAGGGGGAGCAGTGTCATTCTTATTATGGTGTTCTGCTGTTATGGGTGTGGCTGTTCAGGACCGTCAAACTTTGTGTGGCAAAACATTTGATGTTTTGCTGAAATCAGTTATGTTGACAGGCATAATGAGCTGTTAGGATAACACATCATTCACACCCCTATATCTGTGGCTCTGGAAGCTGACAGGGATTCCGCGTCCTGTGGAAATTTACATTTCACTTCTGTAATCCTCACTGAGGAATATTCTTGCCTGCCTGTATTAACACTGCAGTGAATTTATGTGGCTTTTTGGACACCCCAGAACTGGATGTCCATACAATCGTACAGAAAGAAGGTGAACGCTCAGGCACTATAAGTTCCAAATACTTTGGTTAAAGAGAGTGAAAAAGGATGTGTTTAAGTATGCCTCTAGGCCAACACTTTCTGTTTTCATTACATTCCAATATAACATGGGTTTCCCATGATGCAGCTGTTCAGAAAGTTCTAGCGGGACTGGGAGAGAGTCCATATCACCAAACAAATACTTATTTTGTGATATTCAGTCGCTGGCCTTATGAAACTGTTCTTTTCAAATATGACCGTGGTGAGAGAGAAACCTTCTATAATCCGTTTTATTTTATTTTAGAAATAAAGAACTGAACAATGGTGCAATGCTGATTTTGCCAGTTCAGTTCTGTATCGTAATCATGGTAACCATCTTCAGCGAACTTTTTTTTTTTCTAGTAGAAGCTCTACAGCTGCAGCTATGGAGCATATTAGTCTTCCACGGACGGCTCAGTCATTCAAGGACACTGTGCGATGTAAGTCTCAACCTCAGCACAGCAGACTTCAAACTCTAAAGTTGTAGCACTGCCAACTGGCAGAGCCAATCAGGTGAATTTCTGGCCGAACAGCAGTTTACCTCAGATCCATATCAATGCAAACACTTGGTAAATCAAGGCATCGCATTGCTACTGAACAAAAAGTAATTTTCAACTCCTCGACCCAACGAGCTCCTTCCCTTTCGGTCTACGGAGAAGACGAATGCTCGCCATCTCTCGTCTCGTCACACCTGTGGCTTCTCGCCACCCTGGCAGGAATTACACGGCACCGCTCGACAATCTAAATTTCAAAGATCAGCGCTTTTATATACGTTAGAAGATTTGGAATGAGGGAATTGTGAGCGGGCTACACGCTGAAAAAAACAGGTCACACTTTCATAACTTTACTCGTTGATTCCATCCATATTAACGTGATTAAGAAAAAGTATTCCGCCAGTAACCGAGGGCTTCTCAACAGTGATTTTGATGTCATGATTTTTGAATTGGATCCAGCCGCTCCTAAAGAATTCAGCAGACAGGTGAATTGATGGGAAGTGCTGCTTCATGCAACAGCTAACTAATTAGCCTGATTAGCCAGATAGTCCAGAGAGATGAGTTTAGCTGCTGCACAGACAGACAAATGTATACCTGAATTCAACAAGGCGTGCTGGTACTGAATATATGTAACCTTTATATGACTGCTGATATGATGATTACAACATGGCTGGCTATTTGGCAAAGCTGTAATATTAAGACAAAGATTATGTGCAGTATTCTGTATGTAGGCTTTCCTGCCAGCATACACAAGTCAATGTAAATGCCGAAATGCCATCTGTGTGCTTGTATGTGTGTGTGTGTGTGCGTGTGTGTGTGCGTGTGTGTGTGTGTGTGCGTGCGTGCGTGTGTGTATGCGTGCGTGCGTGCGGTCATACAGTATTTTCCCTGCGGTTGGTGCAGACTGAGAATCTCTCTCTCTCTCTTCCTCTCCCTCTCCCACTCACACACATAGTTTCTAAAATACTTTGAATAATCTGAAAGACAAAAACCTAAAAAAACCATTCACCACCTTGGATTTGTGGCCTTGTGATGCACACTCTAAAATATGCTGCTTCAAAGCTGCCCAAAAGAAGTATGCACAGGCAAGGGGAAAATGACTAAGAAGTCTAAAAAATGGAAAGCAGTTAGCTCCAAAGCAAAGCATTGTGTGACGAGAGGACTGGAATTGCCCGGGTGTGATTATTTTGAATGAGGAACGAGTGTCGGCCGACGGGGCACAATATAAAATCCAATCGCGCGCCATTCACACGCGCGCGGAGTTGAGCCAACGAGCCCGCCGCATCTAAATGAGCATTCCGCTTTCCCGTTTCTCCATTAACGGGCCATTCTGTTATTCCCCCTCAGACCTGCTGAGCTTAGCGTAGCTACCTGCTAGCACAATGGCTGCTTGCTCATGTCATCTTACGGGCACAAAGTGAGCGACGGACAGAGGCAGGATGTTCTTCACGGTTATCTTCTCGCCTACGTTTTTTTAAGCCACGTGTCATCATAGAGGTGAATGCCGGGACCTAGGTTCTCGCACCTTTCCGAAAGGTGTACCCAATGTGCCGAAAATGATGGTTAAAAAAAACAAGAAAAAAAAAAACAGATCAGCGAGAAGAAACAAAATCAGTTTATTTTCAAAAGTAATATTTATAACAGTTTCGGTGGAAGTTAAGTTTGAAAATTAATTTTGTACCGCACACAGGCTGTGTAATTTATCCCCCGGCTGTCCTGCCAGAATATTGTTTACACACAGGGAGCCAGAGCTGAAAAATAGCTAAGTAGATTGTTTTTCTTGTGCTGAATGGTTAGAAAGAAATTAGTTACAAAACCAGAGCTTGTTTGAGCATACGCACCTGCAAATCATTTATATCGTCTAATCTGTAAATTCTCAACCTTTCCCTAACCATAGTTAATCTTTTTATGGAGCTACTCGTATGAGTTCTGTAATTCAACACTGATAAATGTTTATAGATTTATTCGAAGAAAATTTTCACAGCACCGGTGATACATTTTTAATCAAAAAATGCCTACATTCATCAAAATGCCTGAATTCAATATTTTTTTTTTTTTTTTAACATTTTGCCACATGTCATGGCAGCTACACGTGTCTTGGACCACAGCCAAGAAGTTGAGGATATGTCACTTTGACAACACAGAATTTTGATCAGAACTTATATTTTATATTGTACATTAGTTACATATCAAGAACCTTTGGGCATAACTGAGGATTGTAAATTCAATCATGAAACCCAGAGTTCAGCAAGTGAAGGCTTGTTCTTTCAGTAAATGTGTGTAGACCTGGATAATCAAAGCCCTGGTAATTCACTAAAACCAGGTGTATCAGTTTTATCTCCTCACATCTACTCTACTTGTGTATCCTGGGGAATGAATAAATTAGTGAGTGAATGAATGAATGAATGAATGAATGAAAGACTATACAACAAACCAGATAAATGCTACCCTGACAGGCATCCTCAGATGTGATAGTAAAAAAAGCAGTAAATTAATTTGTTCTCTTCACTGGTATCAGATGGACTGGACTTCGCAAGGATTGCAATATTTATTTTCTTTTTAGGAACTTTCAAATTCATTTTGGAACAGCCCAAGCGTACCTGGCTGCTGTATACATATATACGCAGTGCCAATTCATTTAAATGTAAATGGGGGGAAGAAACACGTCGCCAAGAATTGAAGCTGGCATCTCCGTTTGTGGAAGCGTTAGACGTAAGAGCTTCTGCCCATCTGTTTTTTTTTTTCCTTTTTCTTTCTTTTTGTTCTTAATTTTCGGATGCCCGATCGGCTCGGCCACGTCTGTCTGTGGCGTGCGTTTGTACCGATTCTTCGTCGAGGAGGCCGCAGAGTAAGTGGCGGTGGAGGGAGAGTTGCGTTAAACTACTGGGTCGCAGGTGCAGGAAAAGAACCCGGCGTCCGATGATCCTGAGAGACAAGGCAATTTGGCGAGCGCCGCCGAGGTAATGAGAATAGAATCATAATGTGGCGAGTGCGAGATTTACAAGGGGGGGTTGGGTGCGTCAGAGGAAGCTGGGTAATGGCGCCGCCGTGCTTGTCGAGGTGCCCGCGCATTAACCTGCACAAATAGGGGTCACCGATTCGCTCCCGGGTCCCGATGCTTGTCTGCAGATAAGCGCCGTGGGCCGAGCGGTGCGCGAGGCGCGGCCCGTCCCCCACCCGTCAGAGATCCGCCGCGGATATCTCTTTATCCGCCCGCTCCAGCTGGCCAGCGAGTGCAGAACGTATGCTGAACATGAAGGGAGGGAGAGAGAGAGGGAGAGGGAGAAAGGGAGAGAGAGAGAGAGATTCTCAGTCTGCACCAACCGCAGGGAAAATACTGTATGACCGCATGTGCGTACACACACGCACATGTACACGCACACGCACACACACTCTCACGCACACACACACACGCGCACATACACACATTTCAAGTGCTACACGATGCTGTGCAGGAAAAGGGTTTGAAAACACTGGAGCCAGAGGCTTCTACGCCTGTTTTATCTTTATCAAAGGTCCAGGAGGAGGTGAAATATAACCCGTACAACTTTGTTTTCCTCCCCAGTATCTCTCTCTCTCGGTGCTCAACTGGAAGATCTCGCCCGATTTCACGATTTGTAAGCTTGTATCCCACCTTTGAAGCGGCCGAGAACGCATTTTAGTTTGGTGTTGTTGCTGGGATTCCGGTCCCCTGGGAAACTGGGGCTAGTGTAATCGGGCGTGGTGCACAGTGTTGCCAAAAGAATCTCACCAGAAGTCACTATAGGGTCTCCGAAATGTCACTAAAAGTCACTAGGGGGGGCTGGGGCGGATGCCCGCTAACAGGGTGACGCCTCATGCGGCGTCATTCACAAATTTTTGCTGTTGCTCGACAACGAGAATGGAGGTTGCCAAAGTTGCGAGAAGTCGCCAAATTTCTCGCTAGTCGCTAGATAAGTTTTTAGTCGCTAGGACGGTCAAAAAGTCGCTAAATGTAGCGACAAAGAAAGCTAAACTGGCAACGCCGGTGGCGCCAGCGCAAGACAAGTAGCAGCGGCATGCTTCGCCATCCCCAGGAACCTTCAACACCGATCATGTACCTGGTGAAAGTGGCTCGTGATGGAAATCGGGACACGAAGCGGGGCTCTTCTGTTGATTCCGTCAGGCGTTTGCTGTAAACCATCCCTTGCCGCTGTCGTTTCTGGACGTGGTTTTGGATACGGCGGAACATGCAGCCCGCGGCTTCTTCAGCATCTAAGCTGATTTTCCCATCGCTTTTTGGATACTGTTCTGTGCATTCTCGATGGGTGCAAAGTAGCTACTGCTTGAAAATTATAGCCTACTTGATTGCGTAAAAGGTGAAAAAGCCCAAATAAGCATGAAGCATATTTCTGCTGTGATAGCCATCTATGTAATATGAACATTTTTCTTTATTTCACCAGACATACTGCACATTATAATTTTCTATATCATGAGAAATTCTGAAAGCCTTTAAGAATTTTCTTGTGTCAAATGCTTACATCCTGCATGCCTTAGAATTTGGCTGAGGGACAAACTTACGTAATTTACCTGTGAGTGGAAGATGGGAAGATGAGGATAATTTCGGTACATTTGTGTGTGTGTGAGTGGTTGTGCATTGAAAATCACGTCTTTTCTTTATGCTTGTAATTTTAAAGTGACAAGAAAGCCACATGACCACAAGAAACATTGACGCACTGCCAATGTAAAAGAATGCATTTACATTCACAATGGCAGTGCGTTGGAGCAGTATGTCAGATTGCTGCACAATATCTTATCATCTTTGATTTTATCATCAGTGATTTTCTTGCACCATTTAAAGATAATGTATAATCAAAATGATCTTTTTTTTAGTTGCAAAAGCACATTACAAGTTACAGCATGTATAAAGAACCGAAGAAAACAATTACTCTGACAGTAAGCAATTCCATTTTTACGAGCCAATACATTTCGTATACTGCCCACTACAGGACGACTTGATATTGTTCATTTGGAAACAATGTTTTTGGGCTGCCATTCAGCTCCCCTGCTGAGGAATGACAGTCTTCTAAGTTAAAAATGTAATTGTATTATTTTCTTTTCGTAAATTGTGGGAAACTGATGTGTAAAAGTCGCCCCCTCATTAATATACAGAATCGTTTTTTTCCACAGGGTGTTCTTTGTTATTCTTTGGCTTTTTGGTTCTATCGATTGTCGCCGCGGTAAGATTGACCGAACACGTATGTAACACCGCACTTCAGAAGCGTCTTTGAAGATGAGTAGGTCAGATTTTAACAAGCAGAATCTGCTGAAGATTTATTTATTTATTTATTTTATATTTTTAAAAAATGTATTTAAAGAACCTGGAAGTCACGGTTACAACGTTTATGCTAGAATGCATCCCGGCTAAACTTTGACCTCAATTGTGATTGATTTAGGAAAATATGAGGGTCTGGCGAGAACATTGCCCCACTCCGTGTGTTTTTCCCTCACAATATCTGACAGCGCCATCAAATGTCTCTCTCCGGTGCTCCTGGGCTAGGATCGAGCGATAACTCCTCATTCCGCTCGTCCCGTCAGCTGCGGCTGTTGAGGTGGGCTGACCCGTGATTAAGGTCAACGCTGGGGCGATGTGTGCCGGAGATAAGCAGAGACAGGTTTAACCATTGAGATGTTAACGGCCTACCGGTAGAGACTGGCGTGAGACTCCAGCGGGCGACGTCACCGAAACGCGGTCGGTGTTCTCTCTCCCCCCCCCCCCCACGCCGACGTTTCAATAAAACAGGCCTGCGTCGGCCAGCGCCGCGAGGAGGAAGGTGAAAACAGCGATCGCTGTCGACGCCCTTGTAGCCCTCCCACCACAATGCTCATTTACATAATATAGGCTACATAGGTAATACTGAAACCTATGAAACTTCCACTAATACACTAAAATGCATGGGAGGAGCTGATGAATGACCAGTTTACTCTATGTCCTATGGATCTCACCTGGGAGACTGGAGGCCTCAGTAGCTTTAAAGATGTTAGTAAACACTATACGCTTGGAACAATGACTCCATGCTAAACTTATCACGACCATGAGCACTCTAAAGAACCAGTTATTTATTAACCTAAAGGGTCTACTTGCGAAATTTGACTATGTATAAGGATAAACCACAATACCAAATACCAAATTATAATGACTAATCAAATTCAAGAAAAATATGCATAACACTATCACAGTCCAGAATATTATTTAACTACAATAGTGCATTTACTTAAAAAACACCAAAGTGCCATCAACTTAACGCCATTCAAACTTAGGCAGCCCATACACATTGCATGGCCCCTTTAACTGTCACAGTATTAAATGAAAGAAATGAACACGAAACCAAAATAACAAACTAAAGAAAATAACCCGGGGTTTTAGGCTGTTCGTGCACAGTTTGTCTTTATACGTTGGCGCGCATGTTGGAGCTCATATGAATCCACACAAGAATAATGTTGAGGTTTACTCACACACACAGGAAAACAAGTCACTGGCGATCCGAATGCAGGTCCGACACAAACACACTCGTCCAGCCGCGTGCTGTCCTATTCGTGTGGCTAGCTGCAGGTTAGCTAAACCGAAACAGTAGAGAAAACACTTCGTCGAGAAGAAAATAAGAAAAACTGGAATTTACACCAAAACGTCCGCACCTTCCCATCCCGTACCGCGACTTCATTCAATGACGATGGCGAAAACCGATTATCAATTCCAAAACGTGCATTCAACTCAATTTCACGAAACTGTTTTACGGAGCGGCCTCCATTCATTTTGAATGAGGGGTGGCGGCCAGCCCCCGCAAGGCATTTTGGGATTGCCGGCGGCGCGGCGGGAGCGGGGAGGCCGCAGTGGAGATGGCAAAAATTCAACTTTGACCCCCTCGCCGCGTCGCGGTAACCAATCTGATGTGATATAATGATCCGTCAAGTAAATTGTCCCTATTTTTTTCTAATTTTAGTTCCACATTCTATCGTTCCACAATGGAGGACCTAACTCGTAATTTCCACATTGGGTTTCCCGACTTAATAAAATCTCCTACAGAGACACTGATAAGAGGAAATAGCGTGGAGAAAAGTCTCTGAAATTGTCGGTGGCTCTGCAATGTAGTTATCGCCGTTAGCTACTATCACTGTCCAGTCTGAATAAAAATCATTTTTGCAGTAATCTAGCTCTGAAAATGTTAATAAGCTGCCTAGCTAGGCTAACTAATGTGTAGCTATAGTGAGTAACAACAAACAATAACAAACAAAAAAAATCTTCCTAATGTATTAGTTGCTAGTTGTTCGTTTCTACCAGCCACCTAGCTAGCTAATCAGATACAACTTTGAAGGAATTATCTGGCTAATTCGTCAGACAATGTTTTTGTTGTTGGTTGTAGACATTAAACAGCCTAGCTAGGCAGCTGACTAACATCTTTCAGATCTAGGTTACTGCAAAATGATTTTTATTCCGACAGGACAATGAATATGAAACACGATATTAAACCCGGTCAACATTTAACGAACACAACTGTCTGTCAAAAATAGGTGACACGCCCACAAACAGCCGACTGTGGGGACGCGGCGCGGCGACAAGCGGCCGTTGCCGCGTATAGTGTGGTTTCAGCATAACTAGTTCCCACTTGACCTCTTGTCGAACCCGCCATCACGCAGCGTGATTGGACAACATATATTTCAATCAGCACAGCAATAGGCGCCAGACAGTTCACTAAAAGTTTAACCAGACCTTCACTCTCCGTGAACTTTATAAAGTAGTTCTCGTTTTATCAGCTTCTATCACGTGAACCAATTATCTAAATCACCCAGTTGCATAGGATACACTGCAGCTAGCCCCACACGAATGGCACAGAAAAAAACACTGGCCTCTCTTACCCAAATCCAAGAATTAATGAATTAATTAATACACTGCAAATATCAGATCAAATTGGCAAACATCTTCCAAGAGCACTACACCCTAGATACAGTATATTGAGTTGTCTGGCTTGATGGCAGTACCATGTTCATGCCAAGGTGAAAGCAGAACGTGCGGGATTTTTAAAGGGTGCAGTAAATTTGTTGCTGGGAATGGCCGCTTAAAACGACACAACAAAATACCCATTTCCAGGTAGAGCTGTGATTTGCGGTGCAAGACAACGAGTAGGCCTATGCGCATATAAACCTGGTCTACACGCGGTCGTTGTGTCTCCACCTTCTCTATACGCACGTATATTATTTTCTTATCGGGAATTCGACAAAAAAGTTATGTGCATTCGTCGATGCTCCTGCTGAATGTTGGGTAATCAATAGAAAATCATTAGACAGAAAAGCAATACATCTCATGCATATTTCAGAGCAGTTAAGGGCGGAAAAAATTACTTCTCCCCTCTTCTCTCCTACCTTCATCTGTCTGTGAGGTGAAAAGCCTTCCAGATGACCACACTTTCTTGTGGCTCCTCTTGAATAATTACATAAAAATCTTAAGATTGTGATGCCCCATCTTTCCCAGTGTTTCAGCATGCCTCAAAATCCTTTGGAAAGAAGTAAATAAACAGGATTAAACCTTAAAAAATAATTATAGATATCTATTTTATTCTCTGAAAATATTCAGTTAATGCATGGATACCCCTACTTTATTATGATTAGTATGGTTATGTACATAATCTTAATATTCAATGTACCCAGCTGAAATAAGCTGTGACATATCACACTTTAAAATGAATATGAATTCTAAAAATAATCGAATTTTTCCTCATATTGCTTCGTGACATTTACGGTACATTTCAGCGAACGTTAAAAATGGCATCCCATAATATTGTGCTTTGGCTGGCTCCCAGAGCTGCTTTTGGCTTACCCGCGCTGCCGCGCGACGTGGCAGACACGCAGCAACACCTTGCGCAGAGTCTCCACGCTGTCGCCGTCACCTTCCCCAACCCCCCCGCCGAGGGGTAACGACCCTCTTTTTTTGTGCGGAGGGGTAATTTCCGATACGGAGGGTTCGACGGGAGTGTTCCGAAAACGGCGTGCCTCGAGCGGCGGGCGCCCAGCGGCCCCACGCCGGACCGCCTGCCAGCCGCCCTAATTGAGCAATCAGCCCCCGGTGAGGCTCCCCGCGCGCGCTCCCCCCCCTGCTGCGGAACCCTCCCCGTGCCAAGCTGGAGTTGGCAAAATAAGACTCGCCGCCATCTTGGTCCGGTCGCCTGAGAGCTTTCCGGGGTTTGCGGAGGGGGGCAGGCCGGAGGCCCGCGCGGGAGAGCGTACAGGCGACGCGGGACCCGGGTTCAAACCCCAATGACAATGAGGGCACCTTCCAATTTAGGTGGCGCGGAGGGAAGGTGAGAGGAGAGGACTGGAGAGGACTACAGTGGCAGCCATCACTGCCAGTTCATCTGTGGCGCTGGTCTCCACGCACATTAAAATGACTGGTGTTAAATCTACTCTTACACTGCGCCGGTGGTCTCTTGGACTCATGTAAACTCTGTTGCAGTTGAATTAACGCTGGTTATTTTGCTGCGCAGGGGCTGTGCAGTTAAACTCATTAAGAGACGCTATAGAGGAGAAACCTGTGGCAGTGGCATTTAATTTCTGCGTAATTCTTTCTGACGGATAATTGCGCCGTAATAGCGCAGTGTCACCGCGTCACGTTTTACTGCGTCTCAGTTTCCGCGCTGGCTGCATCTTAAGCTGTGTTCGTCCTTCTGCGGCTGGTGCCGGCCTTGTCAAAGGCCCTTAAACATTGAAATGTCAATTTTATGCTCAAGTGCAAGTACATTGAGTTTCTTTTTCGAGCATTAGCATAGTGCACAGGCCATATGTTTTTCTTGGCACACAATGAGGGTTAGCTGTACAGTGAAATGTATCTGATAGGAACATTCAAACTCCGTTTGTAGTTTGAGTTTGAGTCCTGGGTTCACTTGACATTTTGTTGAGGATCTTTGATTCATAACTCAAATGTTTTTTTTTCTCCCCCTCACAAAAACGCGGATCGCTAAGCTAACATTAGCGATCGCTGAACTCGCAGTTGCAACCTGCAGTTGCGCCACCTCAAAAAAGCAAAGGTACACCAAAGCTGAGAACGGACATTTTTCCTGCATCCATGCCTGTGTCTTGTCTCTCGGGTTGACGTGTTTTTGTTTTGTTTTTGTTTTTTTTTGTTTTTTTGTGAGTAGAGGGGGTTGCGTCGGGTCGGGCGGGCGGCGCTCTAACGGGCCGCTCCCAGAAAGGCGAGCGTTTTGGCGGTAACTCAGCCCCCCGCTCGCAAGGCCACGCTCATAAATCAGCCGGCGGGGGTGGGAGGCACGTCTAAACACCCCCGGCCGGTTTGTTTAAAGGCATCGCGCCTTCTGTATGGATCCCACAGAAATGATTGACACGCACCGTGCTCCATCCATACGTCCCTTTCATTATGTCCGGCCCCTGGACAATTTTTGCCTGGGAGTGCAATTTATCACGGCTGTGACAGGCGTTATAACCTTACGGAGGCTGTGTCTGAGCGAGGGAGGCCTGTACAGAACAGCAGGCAGTGGGCAGGGGGGGGGGGGGGGGATGATTTCTGGAGGAAGGGGGAGGAGTCTGTGCCACTGCCAATAAAAAATAAGAAAAACAAAAAAACACAAATGGACTACATAATAAAATAAAATTGATTAAATGGGCTCCTGTTAGATGTAATGGATGTTCTCTATAAAAAACTAATGCAGACCCTCAAGTCCCCATTTGGGACTAAGGTTGCCAGATGTAGAACTTAAACTGGACACCATGCACACGCACACATAGGCCATATAGGGCAGCTTGAAGCTTGAACGCAAAGTGGGGAGGATGGTGTCGGAACCGATTGCAGACCATGGGGAGGTGTGGGGAATCAAGGTGAAAAAAAATGCTACAGTGCGAATGGAAGATGGAACTCATTACAAACTAGCAGTCAATTTTCAAATTATTATTCCAACCAGACATTTATACAAATCGTCAGGACCTGTACAAATAATTGGCAACCCGGACATTCTGGTCCAAAACTGCAGATCTGGCAACTCCATTTAGGACACCTGTATTTATGATTCTTACTGTAGTATCAATGTATTGTGTCCCTGTCTCCAGAAATTGAGTCTGAGGGAAAATCACTCTTGTAAACATGCTCTATTTTTTCCCCTCAATAAGCAGAATCAAAGGACATGCCATTTACCGCGTGCAAGTCTCCCATCTGTATTCTGCTGATTCTGTGTTGATAAAGGGTTTATACTCCCAAAATGATCTTCCAGTCTAACACAGACATAAAATGTCACTGTAGATTATCTCTCCCTGACCAGGGGCTTTATAATGGAGTCTATTATTGGGAGTCATCTTCTCTCTGTAATTAATTTTATGGCGTTTTTTTTTTTGCCATCAGCCCCTTTAAATTAAGTAAAGAATTCTTAGTTACAGTAATCCCTAAACTAAAACCTTTCTATGTCAACGCTGTGATTGTACAAGTGTGGAAAATTTAAATGAATCTCTTCCCCTGGGAAAGAATAAGTGTTGTCAACTTGCCCGGCAAAACATCCAATTTAAACTGGGAATGTGCACTAGAAAGTGTCTATCGTGGTGTTGTCGCTGACATGGCTTGTTGTTTTTGATTGATTCAGTTAAAATTTCATTTATCATTAACGAACCCCTCCGTGTCTCTCTTTTGCCCTTGTCCAACAGAACCAGTCCTGAGCTTGTTCTTGGGGGAACCCTCAGCCGGTCACTTAGCAACCACTGATGCATTGTGGGAGCGCCATGCCACCGAGGAGCTCATTGGTTGGCCTGGCCTTGGTTGCCCTGGGCGTCCTTGGCAACACAGTCCACGGGGAGGGGCTGGTGAGGACCGCCCGCGTCAGACGGCAGGCTCTGGACGGGGACGTCGCCCCGGGCAACCAGACATCGAAGGACCAGCCAATGGTCTTCAACCACGTCTACAACATCAACGTGCCCCTGGAGTCCCTGTGCTCCGTGGACCTGGAGTCGGCCCCCGGGCGAGGGGGCGGGGGGGCCGCCCCGGCCGAGACCGTGCCCCCCGTCTCCGAGTACGTGGAGCAGACGTCCGACCTGGACAGCCAGGTCACCTTCACCCACCGCATCAACATCCCCAAACAGGCCTGCGCCTGTCCCGCGGCCAGCACGGTGCAGCAGCTGGCCAGCCGGATCGAGATGCTGGAGCGCGAGGTGTCCCTGCTCCGGGCCCAGTGCGGGGCCGGGTGCTGCGGAGAGAGCGCCGCCATTGGTGAGTCCGGCCCCCTTACGCGAGCGCGAGAACCAGAAATCGGATCAGTTCCGTTTTTCCATTAAGTCACTTCAAGCAGTTCACAGGATATGTGTCGTATGCGCTTGGATACGCGGCCCATTCATATCCCGTGGTACCGCAAAATGGCTTTGATCCGTGTTCTCAAACAATTTCACACACCTCGGGATTGAATTTTGCCGTTTGAAAGAACGCTTTGAGGGACTCCAAGGTCTGCGTTTACACAGTGCTGAGCGAGCCTTTTGCCTTGACTTGACTTTTGAACATTTAAAGTGGCCATGTCATTTTTACACATTTGACTACTTTATATATATATATATATCTTATTTTTATTTTTAATGTCAGCCAATTAAGTTCATGTCAATATCTGGTGGGTGAAATCTATCTGTATGTATCTATCTGTAAATAATTTGAAATGAATCACCATGGCAATGTCGGTTTTAAGGTATTGGCAGTTGCTGGAGTTCCTGCGTGTTGAAATACGGGCGTGCCGTTAACGGCGTTCTGATGCGCTCTCCCGCAGGCCGGCTGGACTTCGTCCCGCACTGCGGCGGCCACGGGAGCTTCAGCATGGACGCGTGCGGCTGCGTGTGCGACGAGGGCTGGGCCGGCAAGAACTGCTCCGAGCCCCGCTGCCCCGGCGACTGCTCCGGCCAGGGCGTGTGCGTGGAGGGCGAGTGCGTCTGCGACCGCGACTTCGGCGGGGACAACTGCTCGGAGGCCCGCTGCCCCGGCGACTGCTCGGGGCGGGGCCTGTGCATCGACGGCGAGTGCGTGTGCGAGGAGGCGTACGCGGGCGAGGACTGCTCCTCGGGACGCTGCCTCAACGACTGCTCCGACCAGGGCTTCTGCGTCAACGGCACCTGCCGCTGCCGCCCGGGCTACGCCGGGGACGACTGCTCCTTCGCCACCTGCGCCAACAACTGCAGCCAGAAGGGCACCTGCAGGAGGGGCATGTGCGCCTGCCAGGAGGGATTCGGAGGGGACGACTGCTCTTCGGGTGAGGGGCCGGGCCTCGCGGGGGGGTGGGGTGGGCGGGGGGCAGTGGGGGAGAAGCACCGCTATAGGGAGACCTCATCAGTTGAGTGCCGTGATTGGAGAGCAAGGCTTTGTTAAACGCACAATGGGCATTAATGGGCTGCCCAAACCTGTTCCTGGAGATCTAACATCCTGTAGGTTTTCACTCCAACCCTAAAAAAGTGCTCACCACTCAACAGCTAGAGATCTGTTACTTAGTTGAAACAGGTGTGCTAAACAAGAGTTTGAATGAAAACCTACAGGACAGTAGATGGAACAGGATGGGCAGCCCGGAGTTAATCTCAGTGTAGAGAGCACAAGGCTTTGCAGAACACACAATGGGTGGAGTTACCTGGTCACTGAGTAGCATGGGCCAATCAACAGACTTCTGTCTCTGAGGCAAAACTCAATAATTGGTTCTCAACAGGGAGTCACTTATAATGCTGTTATCGCAGTGATGTTTTTTATGGAACAGCACTCTCCTGCCTGTAGTTAATTAACATTAACATGGGAATTGCTGCTCTTGGTGGCGGATGGATACTGTGGTGTCTACCTAAGCAAGGTGTGAAGCGGTATTTGGTCAAGTGCCTTTCAAATTACAGTGTAACGGGTGGAGAGCAGAAGTGGTGGTCTGGGATTCTCTAATGTGTAAAACAAACCTGGGATAATTATTGAGGTGGAGGGTTAATGTGTTACTGAGTTTGGCCTTGCGATGGCTGTGCTGCATCATTCAGAAAGTTCCGTAATTAAGGATTAAGTCACAGATGAAAACGTGTTGAAAACACACGGTGATACGATACAGGATATACTGATATACTATCAGCAAACACACACACGCTCACGCACACACATACGCGCACACACATACACACACACGCTCACACACATACACACACACACGCTCACACATATACACACACACACGGACACACATGCAGGCACACACACACACACGGACACACACGCAGACACACACACACACATACACACTCACACAGGCACACACACACACGGACACACGCATACACACACGCATACACACACACCACACACCTCACACACACACACGCACACTCCACACACACACACACACACTCACACACACACACACGCTCACACACACACACACACACACACACACACGCACACACACACACACACACACACACACACACACACACACACTCACACACGCACACACACACACACACACACACACACACACACACACACACACACACTCACACACACACACGCACGCACAGTACCAGCGGGATCCTGGCGTTTCCTCTGCGGACGGCGGCGGCGTTTCTGTGTTTGTGTCCGTAGCCCGAGCCGCTCGCGGCGGGACGCAGAACAACCCCGCGCGGCCGACTCCGTCTCCAACGGTAACCGCGAGATAGGCGCCGGCTTCCCCGCGGAACGGCGCTCGTTTGTCAGGAGCCGCATTCGGCCGGCGGGATTCGTGGCGTTAGCCCGGGCCGGGCAATTTCTGATGCACGCGTAGCCGGGTTCACAGCCCGTTCCCAGAAAATATCTCCTGAACATCTGACGATGGCTGTCATTTCACAAAAGAAAAAAGGTAGGGAGGGGAGAGGAGAGGAGAGGGGGGTTGGGATGGGGGTGGGGGGGAGGCACAAATCATATTAGCGGCCCCGCTCTCCCTATTACTTTAAGCAGGTCCTATCGGAGCCAGAATTGCTTATTTCATTGCAATTAGAGGGAAAATAGCGGAGCGGAGTGTGTGGGCGCTGCTGCGTGGAATACAGAAAAGAAGCTGTTCAATTATTGGGCAGAACACAGAGCTCCAAGGGTTCTGTACTGAAAGTGTTTTATGTAGCCTGCGCAGAAATGTTACAGATGTGCTTTTGCCTTCAATTAAAGTGCTCTGTTTCTGCGTGCCATTAAAATAAATGAATGTTGGGAAACACAATTAGGCATTCTGAGAAGTTGGACCAACCCTCCTGCCTCCGTCCGTACCCCCCCGCCCTTATTCCCCCATCAGCTGACGTCATTTGTCACAAATAAATAATTGTGGAAACTGTTGTCAAAGATACACAAAAGGTGTGGCAGCAATTGAGGTATTCAGACTCACTAAGAGTGGACACCGTTTCCGAGTGACAGGTGCTCTTGCGTACTTCAATATACTTTGACATTGTTTCAAAGACACGATTTTGTTAGTTCAGTGCGCACTTTTCAGCAGTTGTTATCTTTTTTTTTTCTCTTTTGTTAGCGGGAGATTTTTTTGCGAGCTACCGGTTTGTGCGAACTCTCTTTCACCCGTTCCCCGCACCGGGTCTGTCAGAAGAAGTGGCACGCGATAACGATTTAATAGACTTCGCATAATTGAATAAGTCTGGGGGGCCGAGCACGGTTTCATGCACTTAACAGGAGTACGCCAGGGTTAAGGGAATTCGGCGGAACACAATGGAGAATTTTACAGCTGACAACTGGCAATTTTAACCTGATTAATATCCACTGGTGTGTCACTGAGGTCTGGGGGGGGAACAATGGATCTGTAAGGAGTTACACATCGCCCCAGCCACGTGTGTTCTGGAGACAAATGACTATGACATTCAAATGGCACTTTATAAAAAAAGTTAACTTCTTCAGGCTGACTATTCGAGTACATGTGCATAGCAACACTTATGACGTAAGGCAGACAGAACAGACGAGAAGATTGATACTTTACAGCTCTGTATCTCTGTAAATGGGTGTTGAGATAAGAATATATTAGAAATATACAAATGTACATTCACGTGGGGCAGTGTACAATCTTACAATATATTGCTGAATGTATGCTGGCACCAAGTAGCTAATTACACTTACCTGTGTTGTTGATTCCTCCATGGCCTGTTGACTATAATCATCAGTATCAAACAGCAGAAGCTGATTTGTACTATGAAATGAAGGGGATGCGCTGACACAGCCCACCCTGCCATGCGTACGATATAAAGATCAGCATGACTATTAAATTATGCTAACCGAACGCAGCTTCGTTGCATTAATTAACTTCATGAAAGTAATTAAAGTGTGTCAGGTAAACACTCCGTACAATATGATTCCTGTCATTTTTCCAGTACCCAAGATAATATAACGTTATGCCCGTGATCACATTTTCATCAAGTATTTTATTTTTTTTCTTTAAAAAAAATTAACCGTCATACGGTTTTAAAAAGGATTGCGTAACTGTAAGCTGCGCAGAGAGCTTGACATTTAAAATAAGAGGCGAGAGACGGCAGAGAATGGCGTAGAATGTCTGCCGGAAGTCGTTTTAATTACGCGCGAGGCTGTCAGTTTGCCAGTCCGCACATCTGCGGCTCCTGCTCCCCGGTTCGGCACCGGCGCCGATGTTCACCGCCTGTCTGAGTCTGAGTGTGAGGGGCGACGTGAAATGATGCCTGTCTCAGTTTCGGCGGCTACAGAGAAAACCGTTTAAAAAGCAAGGTTTAAAAAACTCTGTAGAACTTCCTCTACCCCTAGATCAGGCGCTGTCCGCAACATTTAATATCCAGTTGACCCTCCCCCCCCACCACCACTTCCGCTTCTCGACGCCCGAACAGCATTGTCTTTTCACCCTCAGTGATTTATCCCTTCGGTGAAGTGCAGCAGTGTAGTCTGGTGGTTAGGAAACCGGCCTTTTGTAGGCGAAAGGTTGGTTGTATTCCCAGGTGAGCTGCTGCTTTTGTACCCTAGGGCGAGGCACTTAACCTGAATTGCTTCAGTAAAACATCAGGCTGTCTTAAAGGATTGTGTGTAAAAATGCCTGGGAATCTGGGAAAGAGTGTCTGCTAAATACTTAAAGGTAAAAATGCAACACTACTTGAGTCGTCAGAACTAAATAAAAAAGAAAAAAAAAGAAAAACATACTTTGGTCTGGACACTGAAGGCTAAAGGACTATAGCTGTCAGCGCACTGATGCCCTCTTTCAAATCTTGGCCTGCCAGATCCTGGTGGGTTATGCATAATAGTCCATAGGCTGGCCTGGGGGTGTTTAGGATTAGGGTTTTGGAGGGGGGGTGGGGGGGCTTAAAGTAAAAGGCAGAGATGGAAAGTCAGAAAGCGCCTGATTTCACTAATTAGTTCTGTCTACTGGCTGAAGAATTGTGCTAATTAGCAAATCCAGGCGATTGGAAACAAAATGCTGGGGAGGACTTCTATTTTCTGAATCTCGATTTTCCACTGCTGCTAAAAAGCATTTTCTTTCGATCTTTCAGTTGACTCCTGTGTTTTGCTGGGCACCCGTCGTCTGCTTGGGGTGGTACGTTCTGCACGCATGGGAAATGACAACTGTGCAGCTAAAACGGATGGCTCACCCAACCTGGAAACAAGCAGGGATTGGCCGTGTGCATTTGTGGGGGGGGGACGCGTGTTCTCCTGTCAGACGCTGGGGACGTGGAGCGAGGCTCCAATCGGCAGCAAAGCAAACTGGAGACAAAAACAAAAGCGCGGATTAAAAAAAAAAAAGTTTGTCCCCAAACTAAATAAATAAATAATTAAGTAACGGGGGCTGCTTTGAGCTAACGAGCTCGTGCTGGTCACAGTACGGCGGGTCCTCTCACTGCGGATCTCTCTGCGCCTCGCCCTCCCGTCCCCACTCGTTTGCTGGTAATTACGAGACGCGGCGGCTCCGGTCACACGGCCGCTGTCTGGCTGAGCGGCAGACCTGCGGGCTGCACTGTGCTCCGCAGACTTCTGAAGGAAAGGAAGCGTGCTTCTTTTAAAAAAATTTTTTTTTTTTTTACCAGTTCGGGATTTGATAAGCAGCGTGTGACAGCAGTATCCCTAATGGCTATCGTGAGGGATCCCTACCGGGATGTATCTGAGGCGAGCGCTTTTATTACGAGCCAGTAAAAAAAAGAAGAAGACACGCATTTGAAAAGACACCGGCCAACTGCCTCTGACAGTTCTCATCTTGGTTTTCTTCCCGTGACTCAAGTGCCGTACCGCAGATGAAAACTGCGCACGCTGGAATTTGCCAGAAACTGCACGGATCCACTAGGAATTGAAGAGGGTGAAATTTGGACCAGAGAATAAGGCTGCCACGCCTTTCAAAATGTTATCTTAAAGGTCTACGAATCTGAGCAGTTGCTGTGCAATTTTGATGCTCGCCAGAGCAGCTCAACCATACCCATTCCTCCTTTGTAAGTGTATGATCAAACATTGGTCAGTGTATCAAAGGGTTTCTTCTTCTATGGTATCTGAAAATACCTGGGAGGATTCTATACTATCTCTGATATAAGCTAGTGTGTATCTTCCATGGTGTTGAATCAGTAATTTTTGCTCCATATTTATTTTTTTATTTTTTGACAGACAATATTGAATCTGGAAACTTCTAAACTTGTTATGATCTGCCATCAACAGATTTTTTTCTCAGCAATAAAAGTGAATTTTTACGTTTTGCTTTTATTCGATTTTGGAGTCCGTTTAGTCAAACTGGGTTCTCTCGGGAAAGCTGTTAGAGTGTGGAGCTGCTTGTTGTTGAAATTCTCTCGCTCAAATGCCGCAGGACCTGAACGAAGGCTCAGTTTGAGTTGACGTGCGGAGAGCATGCGCTGAATTCACTGGGCTATAGCCGTACCTTAAATATTGGGGAAACTGGAACTCTTCCAGTGAAAAAAAGGTGAATCCTAAAACAGTTCAGGTCATGGGGTCAGAGCTGTTGGTGCAGTATTTTAAATTAAAGTCTTTGAATGGTGTCTTTTGGCTTTTGGCCCTCATGAATATGAAACAAGGCTGTGACTGACTGGGTCTCGGTTCTGGTCTCAGGACCGGGGCGGTGACTGCTGTGACCCCTAAAATGGATGAGCCCTACAACTGTCCCCTGACCCCTGAGCCCATGTCTTAAGGCAAATGCCCCTTAATGCCCCCACCTCTGTATTAAAGAAACACTGGGAGGTAGGAGCAGCCCATTTCACCAAAGTGGGGCACCGATTACTGAGTGCGGAAATTGCGTTACAGCATTGCCATCCCACCCGAGCGGGCCACGCCCTTTTTCCTGGCGGCCGACCACCACATATCTATCTCTCCGCTATCTTTTTTTTTGTTGTTGTTTTTAAAAGAGAGTGGACATTCCACCCTCCATTTTTATTTCTCCTCTTTATTCAGACCGGCGTAAAGCAGAGAGGATTACCCATAGAGACGGGCTCACAGTGCAGAAAGCGCCAGGGCCCGTAATCTAATCCCCGACCACAAGGGGGCGCTCATACGTGGGTTGAGAATCGGCTGCCCTCCACAGAGCTGCCAATTAGTCTTTTTTTTTTGTGTGTGTGTAAGACCGGGTCAGAGCTGGGCCTTTGTGACGGGCCTGGCTAAGCGAGCACCGCAGGGCGTTTCATCGCGTCGGTCCGGTGGAGAGAGAAAGCAGGCCGGGCAGGGCAGGGTCGGCCCGGTCCTCTGCCTGTCCCGCCGCAAGAAAACGAAACCCTTTCCCCAGGCTCGGCGCCTCCCGGGTGCGGTTTGACCTCCCTGCCCCCGCAATCAGGTCCAAGGAGTCTCGCAGACTCAAGATGCTGTGAGAGTACTGTGGTGGTGGTGGCGTCGATGTCGTCTGTTCTCGCTAACGCGAGCTTCATTTTAGCCCCACGCTGATTGCGATGGCCAGTTGCCCCGTCGGGGGGGGGATTACTGTATCCTGTTCCTTCAAACAACAAAAAAGCTTTTCCAATTTGCAATAATAAGTGACTAAATTTCCACAGAGTGTAACAGTACTCAGAGAGACAGAGAGATTAGGTCAAAGCCTATGAAATAAAACAGCGCAGAGAGAATCGTTCCGGCTAATAGCTGCAACCTCTAGCTCTCTTCACCCATGCACCGTAATGAGGCTCCATTTAACACGACACGTACTAAATACCAAAAATATGTCTAAACAAGTGTTATATTTAACATTTCTTAGGCTTGCAAATGGAGCATATTTGTTTGCGCACCTTGCAGCCTCATTTCAGTGATTTATGTTGTCTTTGTATTGCTTGGGTTAAGTCACAGGAGACAAAGAAGAAAAACTACATTTGTGAGATTCACCTAGACATTTATTTCCTGCCTTCATTAAGATAAGTTCCACAGCAGAACAGTCCCATGAGCAGTTTCAGTGTATGCATGATGCAGCCAATAAATTTGGCAGGTCTCTTTGTAATTTTCACTCTTTTTCAGTAGCCTAGCTTTTTTGGACAGGTAAAACATGTCAGGTATCATTTTTTGGTGGTCCTTGCATGTTATGCTAATAAGACTGGGCCTTGCCTGGTCTGATTTTAAGATGCTTGATATTCTTTAAGCGGTCGACTTTGCAAACTAGCCCGAGGGAGGATTTGAATGTCTCACATCCTTTGAATGATTCATCCTGTGCCATAAACGAGATGAATCGCTTAAGGGGAATTAAAGGAAGGTCTGCTTGTGCTTTGCTGCTATAAACTTCATCATTATTCCTTCTGTCAGTTGTACAGTAATATGATTTTCTCAGTGCCTCGGTGGTACGGGAGGAGTGCGGCCACCTTAACCCTTTTAGCAGTCGGTTTTACACAACGCTTTTCAAAATTCTATGTCGGTGTTCTAGAACTTTCAGGTACCAGTATAGCGATTGCTGCATCAGCATTGGAATGTTCGATTCCGTTAACATTCTAATCCCGTATTTCCGATCACCCTGCAGGGTTAATGCGTGCTGTACTTAAAGCAACCGACTTCCTGAATGTTGTCGTAACTCTCTCCCCTCCGGCAGTGGCCCCGCCCACGAACCTGCGCGTACGTGGGGTCACGGAGCGCACCATCGACCTGGAGTGGGAGGGCTCCGCGGTGCTGACGGACTACCTGGTCACCTACGCCCCCGCCAGCCCCGGCGGCGTGCAGCTGGACGTCAGGGTGCCCGGCAACGTCACCAGCTGCACCGTCGGCGAGCTGGAGCCGGGCATCGAGTACAACGTCAACGTCTACGCCGTGCTCGACAAGGTCATCAGCGCGCCTGCCAGCACCCAGGTCTCCACGTGTGAGTAGGCCCCGCCCGCCGTTACTTCGAAAACTCCCCTTTTCTCCCACGGTGATCGGAGACTGTGGCTTCGCAAAAGCCCAAAAATTCAACAGTTATCTAGCTCATGGTACCGTGAGTGACTCGCCGATTTGAACCAATCATAGAGTTTTCGCTCCGGAGACCAAAATTGCCTTTTTCGTACGGGTTCAAGATGGCCGACACTCAGCTGCTCCACTCAATATGAGGTCCACGAAGGCTCGCTCTCCCCACTGTAATTTCCAGCACCTCCCCGTACTCTATAATATAAGCAGTGAGCCTTAGTGAGCGTGAGTGGGTTTGCTGAAATGGGTGGAATTGAATTCTGGGATAACAATTGTCAGTTTCAGTTGGAGAATATCAGACGGGAAGCTGTGCTTGGCGGTAGGGCCGCGAGGGAAAGAGGGGCTTGCTTTCGCTCTACCTCAGCAGCTCAATGTTTAACCGAGGCGGGGATCCTTTATTTGGACGGGGAGTCACCTCGGCCACGATCCCAAACGCTAATTCCACGGTAACTCTGAAATGTGACGGTCTCCGGTCCTAGAGGGATAGAGGGTTTCTCCCCCCCCGTCCCCCCCCCCGCCCCTGCATTAGAGCACCCTGGATTAGCTCTAACGTGATTAGATGCGCCTCTGGAAGTGAGAGTGATTGTGAGCGCGCATTGTGAGAAATTGAAATTGGAATGGGATGTAAGAGAGAGGGGGGCGAGAGTAACTGACCCCGGTCCTATTAGCGAGGAGTCTTATTTAGAGCCCCTGAGTCTCTCGCTTCAAAGGGAAGTGATCCTTTCATTTGGAGCAAAACTAATGAGTCACCCACCTCCACGCAATACGCCGACACAGCAGAGTGGGTTGGGCAGCTTGGCTCGGATCCGAGAGCGTCCCTACGTGCGGCGGCGCCCCAGCACTCCCGAGGCGCGTAACCCGGATTGATTCGGCAAACACGGCCGGGCCGTGTGAATAGATCGCTCGCATGAAGGTGCGCTATGTAGGGTGCCCCAGTTATGGATTGAGGTGTGCTTGTTTGCGCAGGGGCCTTTGATTGCTCCTGAAAAACGCAGCTGGCTGGTTCATTTCGGGGGGAGCGCGCGCTCTCGTTGCCAGCGGCTCCCGTTCGAAACGGGACGGCTCAGCGTTTCCACAGGAGCACCTTTTTAGGCGCGGCGTCCTTCAGCGGCGTCGCAGCTATCGTCGATCGGATTCGGAATCCTCCGACGCGTCGGCTTCGCCGCCGATGACTCTCCGGTCCCAGGACAAACATCGACCCGGCGCGCGAAGCTCAGCTTAGCAAATTCATTAAAATTCATCTATTTAAACTCAAGCAGAGTTTATTTGAGTCCACGATGGATACGAAGGTGCTCTATTAGTGTGAAATTTTCTCCGGATTTTGGACCGAGTATTTTTCTGAGAATGAGAAGAGCGTACTTCCACAAAGCTCCTCTTTACAGAGCGCCGCAACAACAAACAGACGCCTAACAGGTTTGGCGAAGCGTGTGGAGGGTGGGCGGGGGGGGGGGGGGGGCGGGGGGGTACGGGTCGTGCGCAGGAGGTTCCTGGGAAAACAGCCCAGCTTATGCCAACAGGGAGGTGATTAGCCGTCCGCCACCTGCTGGGTAAAAAATACCAGCCTGGCAGGGCATGGCTCCACACACGCTGGCCGTTAGCGATACGGCCGTGGAACGGAAACCCCTGGATTTACAGCAAACGCTCGACTCTTCCATATGGACCGGGACCGTTCTGTGGAAATTTACAAGCCTCTGGTTTTTTTTTTTGTTTTTTTTTTTTGCCAGGCTGCGGTTAACTGTGAAATAACAAAAGGAAGCGGAAAGCAGATCAAATCTGACGAGAAACATCTCTCGAGCAAATGCTGTGGGCGGCGGGGTTTTTTTTTTTTTTTTACGGGCTGTTTGGCGGAAATCTGGTATCGGCGTCAGCTCGATGACCGCGTTTGGATTCGGAGCGGCCAAAACAAGAGCGAAGCAGCCTGCCAGTCTGATTTTATTACAGTTCCTCGAACCCCTATACAGTGACACAATAAAAAGTCAGGGACCCGTTCGTTTGTATGGAAATAGCAGTGTTGTTTATTCTAGGAAGACAAAATGGTATCAGTCAAGTGCTTGCAGTTTGAACCTGGATGAAATGGAACCCTTCAGCCCTAGGCGGGGAGGTTGGGGGGGTGGGGGGGGTAGTGGCGCAATGTCAACCCTTCCACTGAGGTTTGCCCCTGTTGTAAAACTCCCATGCGCAGAAGTTGCCTGTGAGCTCATAATGTGTCAGACACGGAAGACAGGGAGGCAGAATTGCTCGCTACACAAGCGTCCCCCCTTCCCGATCCCTCCCACGCTTCCGTGACATCACCATCTCCGTAGAGACGCGCCCGTCGACACCCCACTCGTGAGGGATGCTGTTTGTGGAAGCTCATCCCTCACTCTCTGGGGGGAGGGATTGCCTCTCTCCTGAAAAGGAGGGTTGGGGTGTGGGTGGGGTGGGCTGGCGGTAGGGTGATTGATTGGACGCATAGGCGATGGAGACTAATGATACATCTCCCCTTTCCTTTACAGATCTCTCCAATCCGGACGGCTTACTCTTCAAATCCATCACTGAGACGTCCGTGGAGGTTCAGTGGGAGCCCTTCTCCTACTCGTTTGATGGCTGGGAAATTAGCTTCATTCCAAAGGTAAGGGTTCCTACAGGAGGGGGGGGCCCACCCGAGGGGGCCCACCCGAGGGGGCCCACCCGAGGTCGATCTCAAATGGGGCCGGGTGGCTATTGACGCCGAAACGCGCGAGGGTGATTATTTTCAGCCAAGCGTGGGCACGTGCTGCTCAGTTTCCTTCTCCCCACTTCGTTACCATATGAAACGCTGGGCGGACCCTCGGCCATATTGATGGATTAGTTATTATTATCATTAGTTGAGATGCCGTTCATCATGTTCTTTTAAATGGCATAGTAATATGCAAATGAATACTTTTGCCAAAGAAATATAGTGTTATACACAAAGCATTGCTACTGTTCCTTAGGTATCTATGGTCTTTTCTTCAGTTCTGCTTGCCTGAGATCCTCTTTTCACACGAAGTGCAGAAAGAATCACTTTCTCAGGTTCTCTCGGCAGAATAAAATGGCCGGCATTAAAATCGGAGTTAAATCTTAAGTTCTGGGAGTTTCTTTTTGAGGTAGCGCCCCTCCAAGAGCTGAAGTAAAACGGGCCTGTTTTTTTTTCCCCGTTCCGCAATCCGAAAGCTCTCGCGGCGAGCGGCGGGACGCGCTGTCGACGAACGGGCGGAGGGGACACGGAAGCACGCGCGTGCGGTCGGCGGCGGCGGCGGCCTCTCGCCGGCTTTTGGCGGCGTTCAGGCGCCGCCGCCGGGCCGCTGTTAGCATCGGGCGCTGTTAGCGTCAGCCGCGCGGCGGACGGCATCCTGGCGCACAGCCGGTCTTTCTGCACGGCGAAGCCGCTCGCCAGCTCCGGCACAGCGAGGGGAGTCCGCGGGCGCCCGTCTCTTATTCACGCGCCTCGGCGTGGGGGGGGGGGGGGGGGGAGAAAGGGCCTCGCTTCTGGAACATTCTCGAGAAGAAGTCTCGGTTGGAGTCGGAGTCGGCGCCGCGCAAATCTAATCAGACGCCAGGCGGTTGTCCGCGCCGGCAAACCTTGACCGCGTGCGCACGCAGCGCGTGTAATTTGAGGGGGAAAGCGCCGGGACTATTTTCTTGTCGCAAACAACGAGAAATTAGCGGTTCCCTGCCGGATTGGTGGTTGGATTCTTGTCGCTTTTGGCGGGTCGATGCGTGTCTTTCGAGAGCTTAATGGCGGCAGTTTCAAAGTTTTCCCGAGTTTTCTTTCGCCTCGTCCGCACGGCGGACGCCGCGTCCTCTTCGCGGTATCATTAATTTAATTGTTCTCTCTGTCAGGTATGCGTGCGGCGGGAGGGGTCTGGTCGGCTCGAGGCTTTAATGCCGCGCTTTCAGATGAAAGGAAGAAAAATAAAAAGAAAGAAATAAATAAATGCCGTCGATACAAATGCAGAGAGAGCTCTTAGTGCCGAACACAAAGGAGCGTGAGGTGCATTTGGGTCAGCGTGGACTTTAATCTTGAGGATTGGGTGCGGGGGTGCGGATGGGAGCGAGGGAGGGGGGCGAGATGGCCCCCTGTGTGCGAGCTTCTTTTCTCCCTTGAGGCCTGGGCTCGGACTTCTCTCCCCGTCACTAGGGAAATCATGTTCCAAGCTGAAGCCTCAACCCCCTCTGGATATAATCCGACACCAAGGAGCCGTCCCCCGATTCCGCCAATCCACTAATGGCTGTCAGAACAGAGGAGGATGCGATGAGCCCGCTATCGACAAACAGTCTCTCTCTCGAAAATTACCCCATCCCCGTCCCAACCGTTGGCCTTAAACCAACTCCTTAGATTGTGAAGAAAATCACAAAGCGTTCAATCGAGACCTGGATGGAGGCTTGGGTTATCAGACAACAGCGTCAATTTCCTTTACTAATCTATGATGAAGGAGAATGTCGGCTTGTTTTGACCTTTGTTTTTTTTTTCGTATTTGTTTATGTGCCTTTGTTAATTACATGTTTATTTTGCTAATGTTTGCTGCTGGTGATAAGATGAATTTCCCCACTGGGCACTAATAAATCATATTTTAACTGCTTTGCCAGCAACATTTTTTTTTTATTGTTTTGAAGGGATAGTTCACGTTCTGGTTTTTTAATGTTATTTAGGTGTGATTATTTAAATGACCTGGACATTTTCTTTAAATTTGCAGTTAAGGAAATTTGGGATATTACATACAGTTACACCTCAGGAAAAACAAAAAAAACAAAAACAAAAAAAAAAAAAAACATGGGCACTTCAGGCCGGAGCTGTTGCTAAGTCGTTGCAGAATGTATCATTAAAAAAAGGTTCCGGATACAGCATACAGCGTCTGACCGCACGTTCCACTTGTTTGACCGGGTCGAGTGCTCCTGCATTTCTCTGCTATTTTCCGTTTAACGTGTTCACCTGGAGAATGGCTGATGCAACTCCAGGTCAAGCACCGCACTCAAAGACACGTCTGTGAGACAGGCCGCTGTCCTGCATCCTGCACTGATTCATAAAGCTCACCGTCCGCCGTCCTTTCTCGCCGTTACGGACACTGCCACCCACGTTCCTCTCCCCTTTTTGCACACACGTCTTTCTCTGGCGCGTTTTTGATACGAGTAGGACGGTTGAAAATGACTCCCGATGAAGCCGACCAAATGAACACATAAATGTGCATAACGAATGTCATTGTGACATAAGAAAAAAACGAAATAAATAAAGCTTGATATCCGAGCGATGAAAATGGCACCTGTTGACCCGCTTCGGTAAGCGCGTTCAGAAGCGGGCGATGCGTCGTGCCTCCCCTGGCACTGAGTGCCTTCGGCGCCGCGTGGGCTGTAGCGCGACCGCCATAATGGCGATCATTTTTGGCGAAGTGGTTAATGGGTTCCGGGAACCCGCCGATGACTGCGCGCCTATTTCTAATGCCGGAGCCCTGGCTGAACGTGTGTGCGTGTGTGTGTGTGTGTGTGTGTGTGTGGGTGTGTGTGTGTGTGTGTGGGTGTGTGTGTGCGTGCGTGTGGAGTAACAGTGTCTTTGGCTGGGGGATAAAGACGGGGTGGAAGACATTAGAGGATTCGCTGATCCCAATCCCCCATTAGAATCCCTGATGTTAGAAAGTACGACGATTTAGAAACCTTTAATGGTGACACGAGGCATTCACATCCCACTTACCTTTTCACCTTTCATCATGCCTCTGATGGTGATGATGATGATGATGATGCTGATAATTATTATTAGTATTAGTAGTAGCAGTAGTGGCAGCAGTAGCAGCAGCAGTAGTGGTAGTAGTAGTAGTTGTTGTAGTAGTAGCAGCAGCAGCAGTAGTAGTAGGAGGGCTAGTGGTAGTAATAGCAGTAGTAGTAGCAGCAGTAGAAGTAGTAGTAGTAGCAGCAGCAGTAGTAGTACTAGTAGTAGTAGTAGTAGCAGTAGTGGTAGTAGTAGTAGTAGTAGTAGTAGCAGCAGCAGCAGTAGTAGGACTAGTTGTAGTAACTGTAGTGGCAGTATACTATCCTTCCTATGTCTCTACACTGCATTGCTGGACTGATGGTGGCTGTTTCGTGTGTTCTGGCAGGATAATGAAGGGGGCATGACAGCCCAGCTGCCCAGCACCATAACCTCCTTCAACCAGACAGGCCTGAGGCCCGGGGAGGAGTACACCGTCAACCTGGTGGCCCTGAAGGACCAGGGGCGGAGCCAGCCCGTGACCGCCACCGTCGCCACACGTGAGTCCCGCGTGCGTTTCCGCGCCACCGCGACGAGGAGTGTGACGCTCTTACGTGCGTGCCTGGCTCCGCCCACCTGCGAAGCCGTTGCTTTCCGTTCTGACCCGCGGACGTTTCTGTCAATGCCCTGCATGCGGGTGTGTGTGTGTGAGTGTGTGCGTGTCATTTTCTGTCCTCTAACACACCGCTGCATCTACGTTGTGTAATCGCTGTCATGGCGATTGCTGTGGTCGTTCTCACTTCTGTTTCCGCTGCTGCCTCTAGCCAGTGGTCCGTACCTGAGTCTCTCCTCGGCCCCACCAGTCTCTGTCTGTATCCTTTTCCCCGTCTGTGACTCTGTTTGTGTCCGTGCTCGAGTTTGTCTGTGCCTTCCCCCTCTCTGCATCTCTGTCCTGCGTCTGTCTGCACATCTGTGATTGTACGCCCATCTGTCCCTCTGTCCGTCCGTCTGTCTCTGGAGTCTCTCCCACCATCTTCACATCTCAGTGAACCGAAGGGGTAATTAAGTCCCCCCATATTTCAAGAGTCACACACAGCTGCAGCTAATGAGAAATGTCACATTGATGAATGGGTCAGTCTGCCAGCAATTATGCACTTAATGTAAACCTCACCCAGAAATTCCTCAGACTGACAGTAAAAGACACAAGGATTAAATTCAATTAAACTTTTTCATAACATTCCAGAATGCATTTCTTGCAATGGAAACCCCATTAATGTCCTCAAGAGTCACTGCTGGTAGTAATTCAAGTGCTATCGATTATTAATGAATGATAATTAATAATTCATGCACGCTGCAGATATCTTATTTGTCAGAGTAAGACAGATGTGGAGTTTCTGAATCATTTATGCTAGTGAAGATTTATTACTGATTCTAAGAAATGGAAAATGAAAAAAAGGTTTTTTCAAAAATGGTTATTGAGTCTGGGATGTCCTGCTACACAAATTACAGATTGTGCAAATGTACATAAAATTCTGGGAAAGCCAAATAAACATTCCGTTTGTCTGGTGTGTGTGCGTGTGTCTGGGTGTGTGTGTGTGTGAGAGAGACTGTATGTGTCTGTGTGCAATGTGTATTATTGTGTAAAATGAGTATATTTTTGTGCGACTCTTTCAAGTCTTATTGATTTGCCTTTATATATTCCAAAGTCATGGAACAAAACCTTATGAGGTGGAGAACTGTCGATTTTAATATTTCAGTATTTGAACATGCACGTTTTATTTTACGGGCAGGCCCCTACAGACCATTGATCTTGGTCTTTCGAACCATGTTTCAGAAACATTACTTTAAAGGAAGGGACCAGTGCTCTCAGTGGACCTCATTCACAAAACTTTTCCTTAAATCGTTCTTACTTTTGTTCTTAAAAATGTTCCTGAGAAAAACCAATATGGGATTCACGATTGCTTTTGTGCATATCCCAGGTGCATGAGATGATGAATGCTGACTGTTTGTAAATTTTATGTGCCATCCTGTTCGTGTGATTAGCACAAGGAAACAGCTATTAACAAATACAGATAAGAAGAAAATGATGAATGTCAAACTTTTCCTACGAAACGTTCTTACACACAGTTTACAATCAAATGTGATGTTTTGTGATTGTCTATGAATGCATGCGGCGTTGAATAATAACTTAAAAATTTGTCATGATTTTTCTTCTGGAAATGTCTTATAAATGGCTTTAGTTGAGCCAGGTTGGCTTAGATTGTTCAGATGCCCCCGGCCCCCCACCCCCACCCCCAACCCCCCGGTGAAACAGACAATGTTATTGCCAGAGCAATCAGTAGAAAAGCTATTAGACTTCAATACAGAACTCTCCAGTGTTCACTAATGCATTTTACAGATGTACCACCACGACCTCACCTGCTTAAAAAAAAGCATTTAATGTTGTTTGTATCGCTCACTCCGAATAATAGGTCATAAAAAAGAAACAGTGTCAGCGCTCAAAAAAATATCTAACTCAGAGGTTAATAATGCTACGATTGTTCATTTTTGAAAATTGCTCAATTGTATTATTAAACCCTGATATAATTTGCCAAAGACATGCCACCATATTTAAAAAAATAAATAAATAAAACATTTAAAAAAATAATTTAAAAAAAATGTAATGCTCTTTGGATTTCTTGGGATAGGAATGTTTGTGTGAGTAAATCAATGTTCTCAGCAGGAAGAGTAATTTCTGAACAACTGGCCCGACAAGATTGCCTGAGAGCTGCTTTTCTGTGAGTTAGGGGATTTCATTTGCGCCCGTAACAATGCAAGCGTATCCATGCTCAATAAAGCCTTTGTCTGTATCTATTAATCAGACGCACCTCAAATGAACTGCAATGTGAATGGAAGCCTCTGATTTTTTGGTGATTAGACTCCGCACACCTATTTTGGGAGTTTGAATATGAGGCTGCATAAAATTGGCAGAGTTTCTGTAATGCAGGAGCATATAAACAATTAATTTAAAGTTAAAAAATTATTGACAACTTGGAACACAATGGTGTTTGCTTTATTTAAGTGTGTAAGTGTAGCATTGAGCAGCATTCTGGCTGCTGCTGTTGCTCGGAGGCATCCCGGGGTGTTAGAGTTGCACATTGGAATAAAGAGAGCGTTTTTCTCCACACAAGTGCGCCTCAGAGATGTCCAAAGACTTCTCAAAACCCGGCCGCAGTGTCAGGCAAAAGAAGAAATACTGGAGGAGATAAAAGATTTCCTGGAACAGCACAGACACGTGCTTCTGCTCCTGCGGCATTAAATCTTCTCTTCAGGGCGAGATTCCTTTGTTTCTGGCTTTTTGTATTTCGGGTTTGACAGCTGCGTCTGGCAGCGAGATCTCTCTTTCCGGAATCTTCCGCCGCAATTGCCCTTCCGGAATCAAAAGGCTATCGCTGGTTAATTGACGTCGTGAAAACGTGGGGGGAAAAGATTAGCTTTTAATAGCCATGGCATTGTTCGAGCCCCCCATGTTAATGTACTGTGCGTAATTGCTCTTGGTAAATTCCCTACTAAAATGAACTTTATTTTCTCAAGTTGCAGTCCTTGCACGTGCCCCCCCCCCATGCACCCACTCAACCGAAGTGGCAGAGGTTTCTCTGGTTCACACAGGGACTGTTAGCAGCGCTCTTTTTTTAAAGAACAACATCATTGCATCACTTAGCGTCCCTCTGAGAGCGTTAGACAGATAAGCGCTCTTGTGATCATTGCTTTTTTGCGCTTGTTATATCCTTCGAGCGGTTCGAGAAAGGGCTGCGATTCTGTGATGTTTCTCTCCTGCGCAGCGCATGAATTATTCATCTGCGGAATCGCTCGCTGTGACGACGCCACAAATAACCGACACTGCTATCGGGATGAGGTGTTACGCACCTGTCGAGAGGTGTTTTACTATCACCGCTGATAATGTGCTGATTATTATTTTCTCAATTTGCAATTACGTCCTGGAACTTTCCGTGCCGAAGCGACACTTGCTGAACGATATCCAAGGGGACCTTTGCCCTCGGCCCTGTCCTGCCACCCCAGGCTTGCTTTTGTGTGTGTGTGAGGGGGTGAGTGGGGTGAGTGGGGGGAGGGTCTAGCCAGGCCGCTATATAAAAGTCGTTTTGTAACACGCGTAGTGCGGATTAAAAACACGGCGCCGTCCTCCCGCAGTGATCGACGGGCCGAGCAACCTGGTCGTGCGCGACGTCTCGGACACGGTGGCGTTCGTGGAGTGGGCCCCGCCCAAGGCCAAGGTGGACCAGATCGTCCTGCGCTACCGGCTCCTGGGCGCCGAGGGGCCCCGCACCACCTTCCGGCTGCAGCCCGCGCTCAGCCAGTACTCGCTGCAGGTGCTGCGGCCCGGCTCGCGCTACGAGGTGTCCGTCAGCGGCGTCCGCCGCGGCAATGAGAGCGACGCCGTCTCCGCGGAGTTCACCACCGGTGAGCGCCGACCCCGACCCCGCCCGCCCGGCCGGAACGGGCACCGCCGTCTGCTCGGTTTGGCACGCGGGAGAAAAAATAAACTGTTCTGAGACTGTTCATTACAAAGCACTGTGTACTCTACATATGCACCCATCATTAGTACCGGTGTTAGTGCTGAAGAAATGCTGGTCAGAGCTGCGTAGTAACTACTAAGCATTTTGTCATTTAAACTGCATGCCTATCCATCATCATCATCGCCAATGTTCGTGCAGAAAAACAGTTCTGACACGAGACATTTGACAAATAAGTACACTGAGTACTTATTTACATTATGGTGAAATATTATTGTTCGGACAAGGCCAGTTATTGTGTGAAATTTCTGCAGCGCATGTCCGTTATAATATTTCTTTTTAGACAGTCCTTGTGCAGATAAGTGCAGCTAAGTGTCTTAGCGTGTGATTTATGTGCATCTGGAGGGAGGCTTTTTGTTTATCCTCCCGTACGGGTCAGTTGTTCTGTGTGCAAAGTGCTGCTAATTGATTGGCTGGGGGATTTATTGCGCACCCCGCGGCATAGAGGCTAGCGTAGCGGCCAGCTCAGCGGACAGAGCAGGGATGTGAGCGTGGATGTGACGCGGGCGACTCCTGGCGACTCCTGGTCTCAGTTCCCCAACCGTCTGTAGTTCTGTCGTTCTTCTCAGAGCTGGACGCGCCCAAGAACCTGCGGGTGCTGTCGCGGACGTCCACGGCGCTGGAGGTGGAGTGGGACAACAGCGAGGCGGAGGCCGAGCTCTACCAGGTGGTGTACAGCACGCTCGCCGGCGACCAGTACGACAAGATCATCGTCCCGCGCAACGCCGGCCCCACCACCAAGACCACGCTCACAGGTGAGCGGGTTCACCTGTCTCATTTCGGGTTCACCTGTCTCATTTCATCCCGTTCTGTCGCCATTTACCTCCAGAGGTGTACCGAAGGTGCTACTCTTACAAGCATACAGAACATGCACACATAGATACATACGTAGATACATCCATACATACTTACATACGTACGAACATACACACACACATGCATACATACATACACAGCAATAAATACATACACAGCACAATGTTTAGTGTGATATCATTTCCAGACAGAGTACTTTAGAATTCCCATGTTACTCATATAAACTGTATATACTTTGTGCATACATATATACACATGGGCAGTTAGAGTTCAACAAGAGTTCACCAGCAAAGAAGATCCTAAAGGAACCTTGTGCTGCAGTGTGCTTTTTGCCGGTGTGTGTGCGTGTGTGTTGTGTGTGTGAGAGAGAGAGAGAGAGGAAGAGACAGAGAGAGAGAGAGAGAGTGTATTTCCATCCACTGTATTTTCTATTTACTGTAGTATGTTTTCTTATTAATGTTTAGCTTTTCAATGTCTAAACGCTTGCTTTGGCAATATGTACAGTGTTACGTCATGCCAATAAAGCCATTTGAATTGAATTGAATTGAATTGGGAGGGAGAGAGAGAGAGAGAGAGAGAGAGAGAGAGAGAGAGAGAGAGAGAAGGAGGGAGAGAGAGAGACAGAGAGACGCAGAGTCTCCTGGCTCCTCCTGGCTGTAATTCCCTGTCTTCCTCTCTCCGTTAAGTGGAGCCGGGTGCCTACCAGAGCACGTCTGGATGAAGTCCAACCTGCGGAAGGCCCTGTCAAGGGCCACTGCAGTCAATGCGGGCGTTCTGCTTTTTCTGTTAACTGATAAGCACACCAGTTGTCAAATTGATTTTTCGCTCTGAATAATTATTGGTTTTAACAGAGGATGCTAGCAAAACTCCAGAGAAAACATATTGACGAACACCATATTTTCCCTAGCCTGTATAATTAATGGGATTTCTAAAAGGATGTTATTTGAAAACTCATACCGCAATGCTCATGAATATTTGTCCCTAGGTTTCACATTATACAGAAAGGACTCTGTTTTAATTGTGTGAAGTGGCACAAGTGAATTTCCTTATGCGGAATCTCATCTATATGACTTGTAAATTTTTTATGTTCTTCTCTTCATACGATACGGTAATTGCTCCTTTTTTCAGCCCCGCTATTCTGTGTGCGGTATCATGGCAACTCATTAGCGAATACTCGGTAAAGGTGTATTGGGTTTAAGAGGGTTTCATCAACTTTAGTGTTTAAAATATCCTCAGAACCATCGCTCCCCACACACTCGACGTGTGACATTTGGAACAGCAATTAAGTGGAAATGCGTACTGTAACATACTATCTCCCTCCCTCGCCCCCCCCCCCCCAACCCTCCCTCACTCAACCATAGACCTGATGCCCGGGACGGAGTATGGAATCGGAATATCTGCCCTCCTGGGGGGTAACCAGAGTTCCCCAGCAACAATGAACGCTAGGACAGGTGAGTGTCTGCCTCTTCTGTACACCAGTGCAGAGCAACACATCACCGGTGCAGTTACATTTAATGTACAGGACAGGAAAGGGTGGAAAGAATGGGGTGGAACTGGAAAAAAAGAGCTTTATCTAAAACCATTAATCAAGCCATGGACAATATCTGCAAGAGCGGAAAAATCATGGGTTCTTTGAGACACATAATGGAAGTAATTTGAAGTACGTGCGATTGTAAGTTAAATGGTGGAGGGGTGTAATAAATTAGATCTTTGAGGAGCTGCATAGTTATTTTCCTAAATGATGCTTGGGTGCAGATGCATTTTTACATTTCCTGTGTAGTTATAAGGTTAGCTTTGTCCTCAGGGAGCTTGAATAGTGACTGAATGTCCTCCTTTTGGGAAAAGCTCCGATCACACATTCCGGAGTGAAGAGGTAATGGCAATTTGTGTTACAGAGGACTGGCGTCCTCGTGTGTGATCGGTGGAAAACTTTGTACAGGTGGGAGTGGCTTACAGATGTGGCTGAACATTCTAAATTGTGGGAAAAGGGGATAAAAACATTTTAAAAATGTCACATAAAAATTTTTTTAATTCACAGCACTAGAATAGATCCCAGTAAAAATAAATAAATAAATAAGTAGAAAGTACGAGGAAGAATAAATAGCGTCAATTCTCAGGCTCCTGTGTAGGGAAAAATACCCATGTGTCCATCTGTGTTGATTACATTGCAGGTAAACACAGCCTAGCTTCTGTTGTTCATGAATTGTTAATGCTAGCATATGTCACCTCTCTTGTATTATGATGAAGATGTTTGAGCTAGATTGTCAACAGTGTCAGCAAGCACCATGTTTACAGTGTTTTCATCATGCTTGCTGATTATTATACAAATGTAATAAATTTACCGTTAGTTTAATTCATATGTTAAAGGAAGACACTACTGTTTGTTACCACTGAAAGTAATTTTGACAGAATGGGGCCGCTAGAAAAAATCAATATATTGTAGATTATTGCTGGATTTTATGGACATAACAGAAACTCAGCCGTTTATTTTGAACATTCTGTTGCACTACTATAAGCATGTGACGGAATACCAAAATCATAGCCTGAACATTCCAGTTTCATGCATTTTACAAATGTTCATATGGAATGGGACCACGATCAATACCAGAAACATGTCTTCTATACTGGAATATAGTGCTGGAAATTCCTGTTGAGAGAAGTATATTGGAATTGGAATTGGAACTTAGTGCAGAAACTGTCCATCAGAGCCGTCTATGGAATCTGTGTAGCTCCGCCCTGCGGCGCCCATATTTGGTAGCTCCCAGATCACATGACCTCCCCCACAGGCTTGGACGTTCCCATGGACCTGACGGTGACGGCCTCCACCGACAACAGCATCTCCCTGCTGTGGGGGCTGGTCCAGGGCCCCATCGACCACTACAAGATCACCTACACCTCCTCCGCCGGCGTGACCACGGAGGTGACCGTGCCCAAAGAGCGGTCGGCCATCACCCTGAGCGAGCTGGAGCCCAGCACCGAGTACACCATCACCGTGGCGGCCCAGCGCGGCAGGCAACAGAGTGCGGCCACCACCATCGACGCCTTCACAGGTAACCCAGCCTTCACAGGTAACCCTGGCCTTTACAGGTACCCCAGGCCTTCACAGGTACCCAGGCCTTCACAGGTAACCCTGGCCTTTACAGGTACCCCAGGCCTTCACAGTAACCCCAGGCCTTCACAGGTAACCCTGGCCCTCACAAGTAACCCCAGGCCTTCACAGGTAACCCTGGGCCTTCACAGGTAACCAAGCCTTCACAGGTAACCCTGGCCTTCACAAGTAACCCCAGGCCTTCACAGGTAACCCTGGCCCTCACAAGTAACCCCAGGCCTTCACAGGTAACCCTGGCCTTCACAGGTACCGAGCCTTCACAGGTACCCCGGGCTTCACAAGTACCCCAGGCCTTCACAGGTAACCCTGGCCTTCACAGGTACCGAGCCTTCACAGGTACCCCGGCCTTCACAAGTACCCCAGGCCTTCACAGGTAACCCCTGGCCTTCACAGATACCCGAGCCTTCACAGGTACCCCGGGTCTTCACAGTGCACCGTGCCTGTCTAATAGTGCTGTTATCTGCTGGTGGTCCCCGTGTCCTGCGCCTGTCTAACAGTGCTCTTATCTGCTGAAGGCATCGGTGCATGTGTATGCGGATTAGCATTTCCAGAAAATTCTAAAGACAAGAGTCAACAGTACTGTGAGACAAAATGTTTTTAGATCTGAGACATTTTCAGATTCAGACTCAAGTAAAATGTGTTGTGCTTGTAATATCCAACGTTGCAGAGCACATGGGGTGAATATCAAGTTCAGTGCATGTGCCTGTGCTGATACCCAACACTGAATGTATTCGTGCTAATACCTAACAGTGACTAAGTACTTGTGCTGATATCTAACACTGAACATGTACTTGTGCTAATATCGTATACTAGCCATGTACCTGGATTAATATGCAACAATAAACCCATACCTTCACTAATATCAAGCGCTGAACGCATGCAGCATTCTGACTTACATTATCACTGAACACACACCTTGCTCTAATACCTCGCATTGCAGCGCGGGGATTGAATTCGATAAGCCTTTCAGTCTAAATTTGCATACTGGACATATAAAAGAGACCTGTCACAATTTGCATAATTGTTTATGCGCCGAGTGATTTGTATTCAGGAGGCACGCCCAGTCACGATACTGCAGGACCGCAGTCCAGCCAGTTGTGCGCTTGTAGGTCTACGCACTGTTCATTTTTCAAATGTGCAAAAGGGAAATAGATCAATGGCTCCGTTTTCAGCAGCCGAAAAACCTCACTTCAGTAATTAATAAGGTTATGGATACTGTACTGCCTATGCTACCAGTCATTCAGGGTCCCAGCTGAAGTGTTCAATGCAGGCGGTTCAAACCACTTTCTGTATATCTGCGTCCTGTGAGAAATGAACATAAATTATAAACAAAAAAATAAAAAATAAAATCACGTAGTCAAGCTTTTCATTTCGAGCAACATGGGCAGTGGGAATCCTTCCAGAAAACACCGAAAAACTGTTGTGTAAGAGTAGCCTTCCCTTCAGGGAAATTTCTTTAAAGGGAGCTGTGCCTAGCCTCGATTCCCAGCCTGGAGCAGTGACAGACATAAGTGTGGTTTCGTTTTCTCCTTCAGGTAGTTGTGCATGCGTGTGCCCTGTGTGTGCATTGTAAGTTTACATCTGTCGCCATGGAAACCATGCTCCTTTGCTCATCACATCGGCTTAAGGGTCCTTCATCTGTTCAGCTGAAAAAGGCTGTCTCTCCTTCTCGCTCTCCTTCTCTCTCTCAATCTCTCTCTCTCTCCTTTATTCCCTGAAAGGAAGCTTGATCATGGAAGCCTCAGCTTGACTAAAATTTCACCTGGACTCTCCAGGGGCTTCAGTTCTTTTTTTATATTATTATTATTATTTTTTTATCATTACCACATTCTCGCCTGTCACAGCTCTACTGTCACAATTGTCCACAGCCACAGTGCCTCCTGCTGATGGAGCTGTCACCGCAGTTGACCATTCCAGTACTCAACCTTTTTACGTCATCATTTCCCAGAATCCCTCAGTCCTTGCTGCGACTAACCTTTCTGACGCCGCGCCAGTGCTCGTCATGTCATTTTCCGCTGCTTCTTGTCACCCCCCATCATCTCCGGCTAGCGGCCTCCCCCCAGAGACGCGCTGACTCCTCCACCCCACCAGGTGGCGCTGCTCGTTTCCCCCCCCCGCTCTCGCCCTGACCGATGGCGTTTGGCTTCCAGGGTTCCGCCCGGTCACGCAGCTCTACTTCTCCGACGTGACCTCGTACTCGCTGACGGTGGCCTGGAGCTCGCCGGCGCCGCCCGCCGACATGTTCATCCTCAACTACAGCCCCCAGGACGGTGGGGACACGCTGGAGGTGACGCTGGAGGGCTCCAAGACCCAGGCCACGCTCAGCGGCCTGCTGCCCTCCACCCTGTACACGGTCACCCTCATCACCGTGCAGGGCGACGTGACCTACGAGCCCGTCACTGGCTCGGCCGTCACAGGTACCCGCTACGTCATTACATCACATCTGTTCAGCAGGCGCTTTCATCCAAAGTGACGTACAATGAGGACTAGCTAGTCTGCAGGTGAGCAGAGCACTAATTTAGTTAGGAAAATGGCGAGCATTGTTGGGCTGAATGGCCTGTTCTCTCAAAATTATATTATGCTATATTTATGTTATGTTATAAGTACATACCAAAGGTCATTGGAGCAACTACAGAACACAGGTTCGATACTCATACAATACTCATTTTGTACAGTAATTTATAGCCGTGAACACATTAAGTCCAGTACACACAGTGAACATCACTGACCTAACCTGTACTAAGACAAACTAGAAGGCATGACAAGCTACAACATCAAGATAACGATATCCCATCATGCACCTCTCACCCCACGACCGGAAGCCTCCGTGGAGACTTTCAGTTAGAAACACGGGGGCCTCGTCACAGCGGCAGTATTTTAGAGCTCAGATTTAACGGCTGTAGCCTGCGTTAGCGGTTCCGTTTCCAGGACGCCGCGTACGATTGACGGAATATTTATTGGCGCATTATTTTAATTCATTACTTTTTTCCTTTTCGCGAAGATGCTTTGTTTTGATTGTGTCACAGTCAATATGTGTGTACACTCTGGCGTTCACCTCACCTTGTTTTATATACTTTGTTATAATCCTCTTTGGATGAGCGCATCTGCTACATGAATAAATGTAAATGTAAACCGACAGACTCGTATAAGAGCATGCCAAGACTTCTCCGAGAATCTGTTTTGTTGGAATCAGTTATTCGTGAAGATCTCCAAAGCAATAAGAGACCGATTTTTTCCCCCCTCCCTTCTACAGCACCGCTCATTGAAGTCTCCAGCTTTATTTCCATACTATAATATTTATCAATATTTAATGAGGAAGTCTGATGGATTTTGAATGAGAGTGAGCTCTGCTGGGCAGGCATGAGGAGCTCTGGTCGAGCAGATGGAGACGGATGCCGGTCCTGAGGAAGCCCACATGCGCAAGAGCTGCTTTCATGTGTTACTTTATACCCCAGCGAAACCGAGCCTTCAGTCCAGTGATTAAGGCATCGGTCTGCATTAAAACAACAGCCACGACAGGCTCAGTGAAGCCGGCGTAAGGGCCAGGACCTGCCGCGGACTGGCTTTGTGTATGTACGCGCTGCTGGAATTAATTCAATATTTTCAAACGGCCCTGCGCCGTTTTGCTTCTAAACAAATAAGCTGCATTGCTATGACTCCCAAACCAGGGTTCGAACGCTTGACCGATCGAAGCTTGAAGTCCACATTGACGTCTCCCTTGTGCGGTGTATATTGCTGGGTTCGAGAGGACGTGAGAAAGGCTGAACACTGCAGTCAAGGCTGGGCCTCCATATTTAAGGCAGGGCAGGAAAAATCAAATAGGGGTAGAACATCCTTAGCATCACCTTATTCATAGAAAACAGAGGAGCTCCACCAATCATAAACTATGTTGATAACGGCCAATAGAACAACGCCCATCGCGATTGGTGGATATTCTTCCTGGAGCCCCTGGTAGTAAATAGTGTCCACCAATCACCTTCGGGGTTGTTGTTGTTTTTCCTGTGTAGTCCATGACTGGTGCAGCTAGGGCAGTGTGACTTTGCTCAAGTCTCTGCAGCTATCCACAGTTAATGCGCTGCGTTGTTTAAATCCGGAAGCTGCGTTGTTGATACATTGTTCTTGACTGAGTTAACAACCTGCTGACTCCAAAGACGTCTGAGGGTTAAACCTCAATCACCACACGCTCAGGCTGCTTTCAGACTCCAGTTAATATGCCTCTTAATCTGTAATGTGTTTTCACTCCTGCTATATTATTACGAACGCTGTGGCTTCTGTTCATGACTAATACAATTCGTGCTTTTTTTTTTACAGACATACATTTGGCACAAATTAATGTGTCAATCCTGAATATATTTTTTATGGTGATTAGAAAAAGGCAAGAACACATATTTATTTATTTTTTTTATTTTTATTTTTTTTGGACCAGCGAGGGCTTCTTCACTGATTCCTCTCATTTAGGGAGATAAATCGATCTGAGCGCGTGCGAAACCGCGTTTCAGCGTTTCCTGCCATATTTTCTCATTAGCTCTCTCTCCTCCCGCAGCTGCATTGCAGATCCTCCTCCATGCTTTATTTCTTTATGAACGCGTTCCACGCGTAATCCTCTCTTAATTACCTCTGCTGGAACGTGGGAAGTGGCTGGAATATACCTCCTCCACCGCCGCCGCCGCCGCCGCTGCCGCCAGCCAGCAAGCTGTTATTTACAGCTGCCGAGCCCGGGCGCGGTCTCCGGACCCCACCCCCGATGCAAAGAGGTGAACTTTGCACAGAACCACCTGCACGCCCCTTCCCGGGCCCGGTTCCGGGAGCTGCCAATTTTTCGGTAACAATAAACAAGCGGCGCTCCGGCCAGAATCGAAACGGATGCGTCGAGTTTTGGGGCTTTTGGATGCTGCGTGCGTGGGAGGCTCGTTTTTCACACGGGCCAGAAGCCATTTTTGAAAACATGCCTGTTTGTCAAATGATATGCCGCTTGATGACTGAGAGGGAAGCGGGGGGCGGGGGGGGGTGGGGGGGGGGGGAGCGATTCCAACGTGGCTTGAAGCCACGCTCCATATCGAGTCTGCTTTTGCCAAAAATGTGATGCTAAGTAGGGGCTGGGCTTGATTAGAACTTGGACAGGAGACCTGACAATGAACAGCTTTCTGTCAGAGGTGATGTTAGTCAGCCAGTAGGGGGCGATCTTCTCTCTGGATTGTTTTAAATCCAATGTTCCAGTTTAGTGATTGGGGCCACTGCCCTATACTGGGTACAGTCCTCTGAGAAAGACCTTAATTCAGGGGCCTGGTTCTGTGGCCATTAAACATCCTGTGAAACGTAATGAAAGGCCAAGGTTGCTGACCTTGCCGTCCTGGCAAAATTTCAAAAACTGGCCCTCTGCATCTGGCCATTTCCACCCATCACCCCCTCCCCCTCCCACTACCCTTGTGCTATCCATTGCAATCTCTGCCCACACTTCCTTACCAGCCTATGGCTTAAAAGAGAATTGAGCTTTTTCTGCCTTCCTTTTTGAATGAATACAGTGACAGGACCAACTGTGTGTTGCTGAAAAATATTCGCGGTGATGGCTGGAGGTCGGCTTTTGCCCCTCGTCATGCGAAAGGGCTCACAGGGGTAAATATACTGGGCCCCGGTCCCATGTTTTCACTTGAATGCAGTTTAAATATCAAGGCTAAATCCAACAGTGTGACTGACAGCCCTGTTGAGCGGGAAATAATTGGAAATGTGCATACATGAATAATCGCATCGGGGTGACTCGGTGGATTCCCGAATTCCGGTCGCGTTTAAATAAGGCGGAAGACGTTACTTTGAATCGTTAACCCACTCTGTCAATTATACTCGCGATAATAAGCGAACCGCACCGGGAAGAGGATTCGCACACCACCCCTTCTGCGTCTCCTCGCTGTTTCCATGGAGTCTGGAATTATAGGGGGATCCTATCCCGCAGGTTTTTTTTTTTTTTTACACCTTACCGAATTGGCCTGCGGCTCACATCTGGTGATTAACTCGGCTGCTTTCGAGTGCGCCGGGCACCTCCCGCACCCCCAGCCGCTCCGCTGCTGGGAACTCTGGGAACAGTCATAGAAAAAAAGAATATATTCCCCGGTGGCTGGCGAAACTCGGTAACAATGCAAATGGTTCTGTCCCTGGCCTTGTGTTGCCTGTGCCCGCCGCGGTGCGTTAGCCGCTGCCCGCTCAGCCTCGGCTGTCCTGCTGCTCCGGCTCTGAACGAGGTTGATTGAAAATGTGGCTGATTGGTTTGTGATGGTTTCTATAGCGACCATTGTCCACTCTGACCTCTCTGAATCCTCTGACCCCCCCCCCCCCATCTCCCCGCTCTCTACTCCCTCCCCCCCATCTCGCCGCTCTCTACTCCTCTCCCCCCCACCCCCATCTCCCCGCTTTCTACACCCCTCCCTCTCCCCACCCCTCATCTCCCCGCTCTCTACACCCCTCCCCTAACCCCCCGCCACCCCCCACCCCTGCCTCCCCGCTCTCTACACCCCCCCCACCCCTCATCTCCCGCTTTCTACACCTCCCCCCCCCACCCCCTCACCTCTCTGCTCTCTACACCCCCCCTAACCCCCGCCACCCCCACCCCTGCCTCCCCGCTCTCTACTCCTCTCCCCCACCCTCACCTCTCCACTCTCTACTCCTCTCCCCCACACCCCTCACCTCTCCGCTCTCTACTCCCCTCCCCCACCCCTCACTCCCGCTTTCTACACCTTCCCTCTCCCACCTGCCTCCCGCTCTCTACACCCTCCTCTCCCCACCTGCCTCCCGCTCTCTACACCCTCCACCCCCCACCCTCACCTGGTGCAGGTATGGACCCTCCTCGGGAGGTTATCGTGTCCTCCGTCACCGAAGACTCCGTCACCATCTCGTGGAGCCATCCCATCGCCCGATTCGACTACTACAAGATGTCTTACCAGTCGGCACGAGGTCTGTCCGCCTAACCGCCATACCGTGACCTGCGGTGATTAACATGTGGCTCTGTGTTGACTCATTGCCTTGAGTGTGTGTGTGTGCATGTGCACGTGTGTGCATGTGTGTGTATGGGTGTGTGTGTGTGTGTGCATGTGCACGTGTGTGCCTGTGTGTGTATGGGTGTGTGTGTGTGTGCATGTGCACGTGTGTGCATGTGTGTGTATTGGTGTGTGTGTGTGTGTGTGTGTGTGTGTTTCTGGGTCCGTGCCTGTGTGCCTGTGTGTGTGTGTGTGTGCTCATGTACTGAACTGCTTGTATGTGTGTGTGTGTGTGTGTATTTATATGTGTTCATAATTAGACACAGTGCCCCAATGGTAACATATTTTTCACGCTCTCAGAGGGACGACACTGAGAGAACAATGTAGATTCTGATGCATTCCGCTCTCTAAGTCGTGTCTTTGATGCAGCCTGCTCATTTATCCCTAACTGAAAGAATGAAGTGAGTCGGGATGCGGAGGTCAAATCATTCTCTTTTTTTACATACAGACAGAGACTTACGTGTCATGGCTGCACGTATAATAATCTTATGTTGATTAAATGCGTACTGCAGGGACTGATGTACAAATTATTTTCACACACGGCGCATGCACACAAAGGAATGTGATGGAAATGTCATATAAAGTGACTTATTTTAACCGTGTTCCATGTAACAGTAATATCAGCAGGGCACACGGCACATTGCATTCGAAATGAAACGGTGAATATGAGGTTAAAGTGCAGACTGTCAGCTTTAATATGACAGCATTTGCATCCATATCAGGTGATCCGTGTAGGGATTACAGCCCTTTTCATACCTAGTCCCCCATTCCAGGGGACCAAAAGTTATTGGACAAATCAAGAACGTCTTAAATAGAGTCATCCTACTTAGTATTTGGTTGCGAATCCTTTTGCATTCGATGACAGCCTGACGTCTGTGCCCTGTACAGTATATATGGGATCTGTAGAATAAAGCCTAGCATTGCATGCAGCCAAAGGCTCTGCTGGACCGTGCTGAATATTCAGACAGCTTGTTTTCCTCTGTCCCCCTGGCGCGCAGGAAGGGTGGACAGCGTGGTGATCGACAACGACGTGACCAACTACACCCTGGGCAGCCTCCACCCGGCCACCGAGTACGAGATCGGCCTGAACGCCGTGCGAGGAAGCCAGGAGAGCGAGGTCGTCACCACCAGCGTCTTCACGGGTCAGCCAACCCCCTCGACCACCTTTCCCGCCACGAGCGCTGACCCGGAGCCATGCAGCACAGCTGTAGAATATAGACTGTCGAATGTGTACAGCTGAAGAATGCAGAATCTAGAATGTGAACAGCTGTGGAATGTAGAATGTGAACAGCTATAGAATGTAGAATGTGAACAGCTGTAGAATATAGAATGTCAACGCACCACTTTGACGGAGTGTGGAGAACATTTCGGTTTTCCCACACCTTCTTCATAGTTCCAGTTTCACGCAGTTGGAGTTCTAGAACTTAGAACATAAAGGTTCCTCATTGTTGCTGAATATATAGAGTGTGTAGGCTTTGCCTACTTTAACTATGGTTTCAATGCTATGCTGTAGAGTTACCTATAGTTATCTACAAATATATCATGTTTATTAACATTTTATAATTACAATATATTCCCTTGTTGGATAAAAGCAGCTACCTCCGTTGATTTAGAGGGCTGTCTGTTTCACGAATAGCCACCTCATCCTTCATAAACTGCTTTCGATGGCTCCCCCAGTCTGCTAAAACTATATATTGCGCCAACAAACCCCCTCGAAATCTGGACGAATCTGGTTCATGTAGCATGTAATCGCCGTGCCTGCGCTGTTAATTTATACAGGAGCTACAGTACACTCTGGCCAACATCTTGCCGGAAGGAATGAATTTTTTATTTTTTATTTTCTGCATTTATAGCACGTCGTGAAAAACAGCGAGCCGCAGCCGGGGCTCCTATTTTTAACCGCCCTCTTCCTTCCTCGTCTTCCTCCAGCGCCGCGAGCCGGTCAGTCAATTATTCCCCGGCCCTCCCCGTCGTCGAGCCGGCGGACATTTTCGCGTGAACGGATACCGCGGAGTGGTTTCGGTGCTCCTGAGGGCCCGGGCCCCGCTAACCTGGGCTTAGCCGCGCCGCCGCTGCATGCGTCTGTTTCCACGGCAGCGCATGCCCTGCATGGCTATCAGCCTCTGAACCCGCCTCCGAACGGTCACTCCAGAAAGAACGCCGAAAGGCTCCCTGTCCTCTCGACTAATTGTCTGATTTTTTCGATGTTATTTTGCGCGAAAAACTCTTCCCCCCCTCCCCCACCCCCGGTGGAAATAAGCGAGTCCTGGTCTCGCACCGTGCGATCTGCATGCTCCGTCTTCTCTCTCTTTGTTCCGCGTTTCCTGAAATGATCTTTCCTTTTTGTGTCGGTTTCTTTCTTTCTTTCTTTCTTTCTTTCTTTCGTTCTCAAGGTGTACATTCTGCTAAAGAATGAACGGTGAATTCTCTTATGCAGCGTGGGAGCTGAAGTCGGGGAAATGAGAACGTGTCCTCGGTCCCCTGAGGGATTTCTTTGTTTTATGCTATTTTGCTTAACATCTATACATGGTGTGATAATCATTGGAAACTTAATACATCGGCGTTGTGAAATACAAGCACGTTTGTTGTCTGGGCTCCAAAAATAACACAGACATGCATGCACTCACGTAATGAGACGACCTGCATTTAGTGCACGTCTTAGCGTGGGCAGAACCGCGTGTTCGATTCGTCACGTGTGTGCAGTCCTACAGAAGGAGACGTGTCTGAGTCCGTGTTCCTCTCTGTGAGATATTACGGTTTTATTGGACGCGGTGGCATTTTTGCATAATGGGCTTGCCTGCCCTGTACTGCCTCCCTCCGCCCCCCCCCCCCAGCCCGATATTGTGCAATATCAGCCTGCGAATAAATGAGGGCATTGGGTGCGGAGTCATATCGAAAAAGAGCTTATTTTGTAAATATTGACGGTGGAATAAAAAGAGATTTTAATCTCTCCTCTGATCGTGCGGTGGTGAGTGGGGGGGTCGGGGGATGGGGAGGGACGGGTGCGCGTGTGGCCCCGTGCCACTGCTGCGACTCTCCCGAATATTAAACCGCGCCCGCTCGCCGCAGTTCCGTCCAGGGGGCGGAGAGAGTGCTCGCTGCACGTTAGCGTCCGCCGGCGCGGTTTCTGTGCGGTTCGTTCGCGGCGGGTTTTACGGATTGATCGATCGCGGTGTCGGTTAACGCTTCCGTTGGACTGACTCCTTGTGCCCGTGGCTCTGTAACTGTCCCGTAGAAGAGAGCTCCCTAGCGCACGCCCAATCAATACCTGCCCTCAGTAAAGTAAAACTCCGCCGTGGGCCTCAGGGCTAATGGACGCAGAGCAAGCGAAATTTGCTTAAACAGACTCTTATTCTTCACCTTGCTTAACATTAATGAAGCCATTTTTATACGACCTTGGAAAAGTGGAAACGTCTATTTATTTATTTTTTTAAGATAAGTTATGTAAAGCGTGAGTTGTACGCTTTGCTTGTCTGACCAGGCGCTGAATGAATTGGTGATAATGTGCCTCCGTGTAGCTCCAGGTTTGCTGGAGTCAGGCAGGACAAAATGCAATTAAAGTAGGATGTTTGAGTACACCATTACCGTGCCCTGCCGTCACTCAGTGATAAATGAAAATGTTTTTAAAAATTCAGGTTTTTTGAACCAAAAGTGCTGTAGAAAAAGGAGGAAAAATTCACGCAAATGAAAAATTATGGACAGATTCAAACATGCACTACCAAAACTGGATATTGCTGAGAACACATAATTATAGATTTGTCTGAATTATGCTTCTTGTAATACGCACACACACACACGCATGTATGCATGCTCACACACACACACACACACACACACACACGCTCAAACTTGCATGCTGGTCAGTATGCAAATTTAAAAACTAGCGCTCGGATAAATATTCATTAATCATGAATATGCAAATCACTGTCAGTTTTGTACTCTGAATCCTGTTCTGAGAGTACAAGATTTAATTGCTGCTGTTCCAAAATAACTAATGAAAAATAATTAATGCAAGTGTTTCAGTGCAGTGCATCTTTTAAACTTTTTATAGTAGAAGGAGCCAGCCTTTGATTAAATCCCACAGTCTATAACAGTGGCAAGCGCTCGTGTAACTATATAGCGCTTTCTGACAATTAACACGGGCGAAGGAAATTAACAGTCGACTTTTATCACCATCATGTACTGTGCTTTAAAAAAAAAAATAGAAAGCGCAATGACAAATTGTGGGCGTTTACCCCTGTGCGTGTGCAGTACAGGAGATAGAAACGTTAGCGCTCGTGTGCTGCCATTGGTCGGTGTGCGGTAGTAATGAAGCATGTAAAGCTCTGGTCATTAATAACAGGCCTCGGTGTGCAGAACGCTGGCCTTAAAGAGGTGGGAACGCACGCCCGTAGGAGATGGATCGGGTCGCGCCGAGGTCGGTTTGCTTAATGGAGTACGGGGGAGTTCATGCCGCCGCCGCCGCGCTACGAGAAGCGGAACGCTCGCGCTGACAAACGTTCCCGAGGAGACCCCCCCCCGTGCGCGTGGGAACGGCGAATGAGGTTGAGCCGGTCGGTCATGTGACCGGCGTAGCGGCTGGGCTCCAGTGGACGGCGGCGCTCTCTCTGGATTTAATGAATGGCTCGGGCCTCGCCGGGTCAGAGTCGACAACTCAGTTAATGGTGGAGCGGACAGCGGGGGCCGCGGCTGGAATTCACACTCAGGTGTGCCACAGCGTCTGGCGCAGAGAAGGATAAATGCCCCCCCCCCGCTAACAGAACGCCAGGGCGTTAATCGAGCGTCTCCGCTCCAGTCACATGACTAGAGGGTTCAAGTCATGACATTTACATTTAGCAAACACTCTTGCACTAGGTGTCTTAGCATCCATGTACATTGAACAGGGCTATAAAAACAGTGCAACAGTCAGAAATGAGTCAATTGTCAAAAAATATATTTTTGTCATCCACAAGCTGGTAGTTAGAGTCAAGTCAAGATAGAGTCAAGAGTTAAGCTAGGTGATCTAAGCTCATGAGCCATAGAAGTGAAATCTCTTTAATTTCTTCGCTTCATATAGGCAGTGATTCAAGAGCTTTGTGTTGTTCATTTGGGGCTGGATTTAATCATTCTCAATGCAGGGTTAGGGACAATTCCATTTAAGTTCAGTCAATTCCAGAAGTGAGCAGAAAGTCAGCTCATGAACTTAAGAAGGCCTATAATATTCCATGCATATGTTCCTGTCAAATAATTGTTTTTCCATTCATTTTGGAAATCAGGCTAATCTTATGTTTGTTTTAGATATGCATTTTTCAGTGCTGGTTGTTCCTGAGACTGCTTTGATATGCACAGCAGTGCTCTGTCTAATCCTTTGAGCTGTAACATTTTGAGCAGGCATTACGAATTCTATTTCTGTGGATAACAGTCCTAGCCTGGAGACGATCTGCAGTATAAGCCTGTACTTCTCCCATGAAATCTCCAAACTGAAACAGAAGAAGTTTTTCAAAATCACGTGTAAAGAAGACTCTGCTCCCGGTTTGCGTTTCCACGGCTACGTTCTTCTTTTTTTTGCTTTTCTCATAGCAGTTTGAATAAAATAACCATGTGACGGTTTGAAAGGAAGACAGGAAGCTCAAAGCCAATGATTGTGGATGTGTGAAAGTTAAAAAGAGAGCAGCGAGAGATTTGTGTAAAGATAAAGGGGGGGCAGATGGGGGTGGGGGATTAAACTTGATGTCTCCCCTCACAGAGATGTGTTCTCCCTCCCCTCCCCCCGCAGCCATGGACATGCCGATGGACCTGATGACCCTGAACATCACCCCCCAAGGGGCTCTCCTGAGGTGGACGCCCCCTCTGTCCAGCGTGGATAACTACGTGCTCACGCTCACGCGCAACCAGGGTACGCTCCGCCCCCCACCCCCACCCCCCCACCCCCCTGCCCCCGGATCAGAACAACTCCCAGAGACCCTCAGATGCACTTTTAAAAAGTCCCCTTCCCTTTATTTGTCCCCGTCTTTGTCCCCGTGACGACGGCGCTCGCTGCGCCTGGGAAGAATTCTGGGTGATTGTAAAGTCTCCCGTGGAAACGCCTCGCTCTGGTCAGTCAGCGTTTTTTAGAAGAGGGTGAAAAAATCGAAGGCGATAAAACCGGGGGGTTGCTCAGAAGCGGGAGCTGATTACCCAGAATGCTCTGTCGGGGACGGGGTAGAGCCTCTGACCCGGTTGTCGGTTTGTCCCCCGCAGGTTCTCCCGGCGACCTGCGACTGACCTTTCCGTCCTCCGCGGTAGCCGCGGAAACCATCCTGGTGGAGGGCAACCGCCAGGAGCACCAGCTGAGCCGCCTCCTCCCCAGCACCAGCTACTCTGTGGCCCTGTACGCCACCAAGGGGCCCCTCACCAGCGGCACCGTCATCGCCAACTTCGCCACGCGTACGTATCCAGGCCCGGTCACCAGGCCTGTCTTACGCCCACGGGCCCTAAGCAGGGCCGGGTGCAAACTCAAAACGGCTGGCCCAGATGTGCATAGCACATCGGGGTGCTTGTCCGTAAATCAGGCGAGGATCTCCAGAGAAGAAGGGAGAGGTGATTAAATCGCCGGTCGCATCGTCGACTCATCAATCCGAGCAAGGCTTCTAGCTGCCACAGCACAGGAGCTTCAGCCCGCAGAGAAGATTGTTTCCTGGCGGTATACATAGTGTTTGGAGACCTACAAGCACGTCCGCATTAAGGTCTCTGTTGCGGACGGGAGTCAGAAATATATTTTGGAACCTAAACAAAAAATGCACAGTCAGCAGTTAATGGCCCTGGGGTGCGTGGTGGAAATCAGGTTCCTCGGCAACAGACTGAGACGTTAGTGCATGCGCTCGCTGGCACATGAAGTGTGTTGTGTCTGTGTCTGTGTGTGTGAGTGTGTCTGTGTGTGTGTTTGTGTCTGTGCGTGTGTGTGCGTGTGTATGTGTGTGTATGTGTGTTTGTGTGTGTGCATGCACGTATGTGCGTGTACCTGTGTGTGCATGTGCGTGTGTGATTGCGTGTGTATGTGTGTGCATGCATGTGTGTGTGTGTACCTGTGTGTGTGTGTGTGTATGTGTGTTTGTGTGTGTGCATGCGCATATGTGCGTGTACCTGTGTGTGTGTGTGTGTGCATGCATGCATGTGCGTGTGTGTGTATCTGTGTGTGTGTGTGCTTGTGCGTGTGTGATTGTGTGTGTGTGTGTGCATGCATGTGTGTGTGTGTACCTGTGTGTGTGCGTGCATGTGCGTGTGTGATTGCGTGTGTTTGTGTGTGCATGCATGTGTGTGTGTGTGTGTGTGTGAATGCATGTGCTGTGTGTGTGTACCTGTGTGATTGCGTGTGTGTGTGTGTGCGTGCGTGCATGCATGCATGTGCATGTGTGTGTACCTGTGTGATTGCGTGTGTATGTGTGTGCATGCATGTGTGTGTGTGTACCTGTGTGTGTGTGTGTGTGTGTGTGTGCATGCATGCATGTGCATGTGTGTGTGTACCTGTGTGATTGCGTGTGTATGTGTGCATGCATGTGTGTGTGTGTACCTGTGTGTGTGTGTGTGCTTGTGCGTGTGTGATTGCGTGTGTATGTGTGTGCATGTGTGTGTGCATGTGTGTGTGTGTGTTCACATGGCCAGCCCAGCTGACAGTTATTCATTCGGTGACGGCGATCCCCAATCGAGAGCGGGGACAGCGGCGACCGGCCCAAACATTTAATCGTTTGAGGTGTTATCGAAAACAGATTAATTTGTACATAATCAAAGTGTCACGGGCCATTTGGCCTGCCACTTCAGCAGCAGGCTCCCTGTCTGATGTGGACAGGCAATCGCCTGATCGCGGCCAGCGGAGTTCACGCAGCGGCGGACTCCGCTTGTTTGCAGTCCGACGGCGATCGTTTCGTTTTGCAGCCGTTCTGCTCTAATAACGTGGCACGGTTTTTTTTCCGGGAGTTTTTTGACTCTGCTATTCTCTGATAAAAAGCAACGGCGCTGACTGCTCTCAGCATTCAGAGAGGTCTAAAAACAAAGAACTGGGGAGCTCTTCATTATTTTTGTTGACTCAGTGTCTGTGGAAGACCTTGGCATAAAGACAAGGTGTGTTTGTCTATTTTAGAGGGGGCAAATAAGTCCTAAATTTCCTAAGCCTCTTGAATTGCACTCATTTTGCATCATCTTGCTCATTTCCTTATTTAATCGGCTCTTTAACGGGGTAGATGTTTGAGAAAATAACCGCTGGTGTATTTGAGCACGGCAGAACAATCTGGATGAGCACAGTGACTGTGACCGTGAGGGGTTCACCTCCTCCGGTCAGCCCCTATAAAGCTGCTACATTTATGAGCCTGAGAATCTAGAAGAGTGATACTCCCACAAAATTAGTGTGTTTGCTTGTGTGTGTGTGTGCGTGTGTGAGTGTGTGTGCGTGTGTGTGTGCGTGTGTGAGTGTGTGTGTGTGTGTGTGTGCGCGTGCGTGTGTTCTTGTGTGCTTGTGTGTGTGGGTGTTTGCGTGTTTCTGCACGGGGGAGAGACAGACAGGTTGTGTGTCACGGCACATTTAAAGGCAACAGAAGTGCTCTAAAACACAGGGAACGGGGAACAAAATGTCACCGCAGGCTCTTTGACATGCAAATGCAAAATGAACATCCATCATGATGAAGAGTTTAAAGGAAACAGAGAGATAAATGCTTCCTTTCACCGCTGCAATCATTTTGAAAGAATGACGGCCGGTCAGATAAAACCAGAACGGGAATACAGACCGCTATTTACACGGAGTTGTAATTTTGCTTCTAACTTCAGCGAGCTTGTCATTGCCATTTCAAATGGACTGCATTTATATAGCGCTTTTATCCGAAGCTCTTTACAATTCACCCATTCCCACACACACGCTGCCATGCAAGGTACCAATCAGCTCGTTGGGAGCAATTAGGTGTTAGGTGTCTTGCTCAGGGACACTTCGACACACCCAGGGCGGGGGATCGAACCGGCAATCCTCCGACTGCCAGACAATCCTCCTGAGCTATGTCGCCCCATTTCAGAGTGAACTCCCTGCCCTCAGGGCTCTGGATTCCTGTTCATGCAGGTTACTCCTCTCCCAACAACACCTCTGCTTTTCCCCAATTTAAACTATCCATCATGCCTAATTTAGTGCCTCCTATGCCTGCTTTTCTCTGTTATTTCTAAGCCCATGATTTGGTTCTTTGGTTCTGTGATGTTAACCTATGAATGTTTTACTTCTTTGTGCAGTACCAGTTTTTCAATTTAACCCGAACCTAATTGAAATTATTTTTAATTGATGTGTCACAATTTCATCGCAATTTCTAATCTACGTTTATTAATCTGTATTCATATTTATGTCAATGTTTTTGCTTTCCTCCTTTGTCTTGTTTTGTCACTGTAACGCAATGTCATTATTTTGAGCTTTCCTTGTAGAAAAAAACACTAATAACAACACGCATACTAATTACTGGGATTCACTGATTATTCGCTGATGATTAAGCGATAACAAGGCATTATCGCAGAAGAAATAATAACTCGTATAATTTCACATTTTTCCACAGCTTGGCGAGAAATTGTCGTAATCATCGTAATCAACATTCATGCAATTGACTCTGTGAATGTGACCGTTGACCCCACCCTCCCCCCCCCCACCCCGACCCCCACCCTCTCTGCTTCCTCCCCGTAGCCATGGACGCGCCCAAAAACCTGACGGCCAGCGAGGTGAACCACCGGAGCGCCCTCATTTCCTGGCTGCCCCCCATCGCCGACATCGACAACTACATGCTGACGTACAAGTCCGCCGACGGCAACCGCAAGGCAGGCCACGCCTCCCTCTTTTCCCTGACAACGCCTCCCCCTTTCCCTGACAACGCCGTGCAGCCTTTTCGGATTTAGTTTAGTTCATTTATTCGACGGTTCACTTTAAAAGGACAATTACATACGTGGTTGCGAACACCAGTGTACATGCACAATTAAAAGAGCATCAAGGGTGACACAAAAAAGACACAGGACTTATTTCCGTTGTGGTCCCTTGCTGTAGCTCCCCCTGAGCTCCCCCTTTTAAAAAAAATAAATAAATAAAAAAAGATATCTCAAATCTGTTTTTTTTATACTATTTTTCCGCTCAGGTATGCAACACCACGCTCGTCGCCGTGACGCAGTTGACCTACTGTGATATTTAGAATCGCGGCGTGCGATTCTGCCGCGAGTATCTCTTCAGCCCGAGCACTTTAAATCTCATCGTTTTTTCCTTCCGGGGGAATAACGTTTTTATTTTATTTTATTTGATTAAACTTCTGCTCTCGCCAGTAGTATTAATAAAGTAAATTGACAGAGTCATTAACCGTTGCAATATGTCTATTAATGAGCCTGCGGAAATAATTTCCCCAGACATTTTGCTCAAATAAGCTTTTTTTAGCTCGTTACATCACATTTGACCCAGGCACACTCCTCATTCTCCACCTCTTTCATGTGATCTCTCTGATTGAGTGCTCACTGGATGCAGTATCATCAGTATATTAATGCAGTGTTATAGGATTCAGTCAAACAATGAATATATTAAATTCATATACATAGTACATTAACACACACACACACACACACAGGCATACGCACACACAGTGACACACACACACAAACACATATGCACATACACACGCATGCACATATACACACAGGCACACACATACACGCACACACGCACACACACACACGCACAGTAGCTGTTGATAAAGTGTGACAGTTCACATAAAGAAGCGCAGTTTTTATATATTGGTAAGGCATACCTGCGGATGGGTGCACTTTTGACCCTAAGAGTTGTCTGTCCTTTAGTTTGTCCAGTGGGTGGCAGTAGCGCGCAGGGTAAACGCACACAGTCGCACGTTGGCCACGCTGTTCAAACGATTCCCCCCCCCCCACACACAATGGCCTGTACACGGCGTTGCGTTCTCATAGGACCCGTGTCCTCATTGCGTTCTCATTGGCTCTTCTGAAGGATCAGCTCATCTCTGAATGCCTCGCTGCGTTGGAGTCATTTGGATCAGCGCTGCACGGAATATTGGATGTGTGGACACAGGACACAACGGAAACACGATTTGCATAATGGCTTTCATTTGTGTGCCCATCTCATCGTAGGATCTCAAATATGACTTTCCTCCCTGGATAACTAATCTCATTAATAACCTCCAGGGGTCACGTGCAGTATCACCAACAAAGGGCGCAATGCTTACCGTGCTACCGCCTTTGTACAGAACATGCTAACAAGTCCTCATTATCAGAGTCCAGAGATGTGTGGCATAGCCTCATTGAAACTTTCTTTTCTGCATAATTCAGGAAACATATTGCTATAAATGTTTGACACTTTTTAAACAGGTTGAATATTTCATGCGGTCCTTCATATTTCATAAGTCGGCCAGAAGCCGTTCTCCGCACTGTCGTCTTACTGCGAACTCAGAAAACCCTGCTCAAGGACCTGCTTATTGCATCGGAACAAAACTCCCAAAAAATGACGCGTCGCTCCTCGAGAGATCAATGTTTGATCGAAACTGGATTTGTCAAAAACTGTGAGTCGAATGAAGCTGTCTGGGATTTGAAACGGGGAAAAATAGGACTCCCTCTCTCTGTTCAAAATGGCCGCCTGCCATCTCAGCTCCAGTGTGTGATGAAAGCCCTTTCAGGCTTATTTTAATGCTGCTCGTCAAATGAGAGGAAACACTGAAAAAAAAAAACATTTTGTGTTAAACCTCTTGGTAATCGCTGGGATATGGGTGTGCTTATTTCATTATTTTTGCTGACTTGCGTTTAGAAAAACTGAATTTGTCCTGATTTGGCAAGACAGAGAATACGTATTTACAGGATATGATGCAATATTTTTGGTTTATCGCTCATATCTCAGTTTATAGAGAGTAAAATCTTTTCTGGTCAACGTCTGGCTGGCCCTTGCAGGGTGGGGAACTGTTCAGTTTTTTTGACCGTTGTGGTCGAATGAAAGAATTAAAGGAAACAGTTATCCTCTACAACCGGTAGAAAATATCAGGCCAGGTGCAGAATTTTTTATTTATTTTTTTGCTTGGGGGAGTATCACTGCTCTGCCAGCCTCTAATGGGATTTTCTCCTCCGCCTGTGATCCAGGAGCTGATCCTGGATGCCGAGGACACCTGGATCCGGCTGGAGGGCCTAGCGGAGACCACGGAGTACACCATCAGGCTGCAGGCCGCCCGCGGCCTGGAGACCAGCGCCATCGTCTCCGCCTCCTTCTCCACAGGTGCGCTGGCACTACATTTCCCAGGGGGCCGCTGGGGGCCCGCGGGCACAGAAACCGCATCTCGCTCCCTCTCCGGGGCCTCCCCGCCGCCTCTGTCGCCACGGCAACGCTCTTACAGGATAGGTAGCTCAGGACAAACGACTCTGAGATCCCTTAATGTGAAAAAAAATCACGTGACACCCTGTAAGCGGTTTTTTCCCCAGATGTTTAAATTCCTTGTACCAAAGTCGGCTGAGACTCAATGTAATATTGACTGCAGATTTTGCGCAGGTCTCTCAGAATTGTACCGGTATTTCTTTTTCATTGATATTGTGCTCTGATAGTTTTACAAGATACCCCTTCCTTGGAAATAAAATAGGAAACGTTGAGCAGTACAAGGTGTTTATGGACCTTTGCCCAGCCCAGATGACTGTCCTGGTTTTATTGACACTCTTTCACACCCCAGTGCCTATATCGCTGCGGTTCACGCTTTTCTCCATTCCTGTCTCTCCTGGCTTTATACTGAAGGTATCAATCACCGCATAAAATTTCCTTGTAAAACGTATTTCTTTCTGATTAATCAGCACTTAAAAGCCATTCACCCTCTGCAATTTACCCTTCTTCTGAACCATGGCTGGTCCCCAGATCGGAAACGAACATAAATAAAAACGCCCGTTTCACAGTTCCTCAAATTCAACCGCTTCCTCTTTCCTCTGTCGGTCAAAGGTGCGTTCTTCTTCTCGAACAGGAAACCGCCTTTTCGCTACGCCCCAGAACTGCGCCCAGCACCTCCTCAACGGGGAGTCGCTCAGCGGCGTCTACACCATCTATGTGAACCGGGACCCCAGCCAGGGCGTGCAGGTTTACTGCGACATGACCACCGACGGGGGGGGCTGGATCGTGAGTGTTTCCGTTGGTTACAAGGAGGGGCCAGTGGTGGGGGAGGGGGGGGGTGGGGAGCTGTGGGGGGGATGAGGTTCTGTTGGTCACCAGTCATCAAGCACAAAATAACAACCTTGACCACAATTTGAACCACTGTCATAGCCATAAGGAAAATAATCCCTCGCTTGTAATAACAAGCAAATAAATACAAAATATTTTTATTTATTAGTATTTATTACTTCACAATGTTTCACTCCTCGAAGATGAAGATAAAAAGGTAAACCTTTTTCCCCATATGTTGGTATATTGATATGAGAAATCCACATTTCAGCGTTTTCTCACCAGCTACATCACACCATTCCCTCAGTCTTCCGTCACATCAAACACTGTAAAGCAGTCGACTAAAATGTGTTTACATCTCTGTTTATTTGCCACAATGCAGGTCTTCCAGAGACGCCAGAATGGCTTGACAAACTTCTCAAGGAACTGGACTGACTACAGGGTTGGCTTTGGCAACCTTGAAGATGAGTTTTGGCTCGGTAAGCCATTTTGAAACAGACCGACTTTAAAAAAAAGTATTTGATAAAAAGAATGCCTCTCCTAAAATAAAAATAACAGCATTTATCCCAACCATTCACAGGGTCAAAGGTAACCCTAAAACTTCTGTGTAAGTGCAGGACTCTAAACTTGCAATGAAAAACAGTATTTTTTGGTCAATCAAAAAATGATCTTCGTAATGTCCACTAAAATTGCTTATGTTATTTTAACCAATTCAGCTGAAAAAACAATGTTTTCTATGTGCCCACCCGCCCCCTTAAAAAAAATATTTTTTTAAATTCTGAATTCGATTATTACTCCAAATATCTCAAAGCAAGCCGAAGGCATTGAAGACGTATGTGTGTCCGTACTGGGTTTAGTGGAAGTCTTGGCTTTAGTTCAAGTCTGCAGTCGAGGAGCCTGAATTCTTTCCCATGAATTTTTTACCATTTAAAATGGATTTTAAGCAGTGCCGGCAGCCCTGAGACGCCCGTCCCGCTGTGCCGAGCCCAGCCGGATTCTCACCGGGCCGCCCGGCTGCCCGGTTCCTCCGTTTTCCCCCGGGCGTCGCGTCCGAACGAAAGGTCGACCGCACACCGGCGTGGGCTCAGGGCCGAAGGATGAAGAGGAAAACAATGTTCAGAAGGCTTTAAACAATTCAATTAGGAAACGTGTGTGTAAGATATCCCTGAGATACTGAAAGACAGGGTGAGATACTCATACTCCTGACAGCTCTCAGAGCTTCAGGCTGGGGCACCACCAGGGATTTTGGGTCCAAAGAAAAGATCTCACATTTGGGTCCCACCATCCCAGAAAATGCTATGTTCTGATCATGTTTGATGGCTCAGTCAGGGCACTTGGAATCATCCTAACTCTAACCTTAATCCCTCCCCCATTATGGAACCCCTGGTTTTGTGTTTCAGGGTGCTGTTTGCTAGCCCTGCTCTTGGCCTGTTTGTAAGTAGGTTACAAGGTTTTTGCCATCGCCGTGCCAAGAGATTCACGGCGTGTCCTCACCCTGAGTTACACCTGGGACGATGCACCTGGCTCCAGCATGGCGAACAGGGAAAAGACCAAAAGAACCCTTCCCTTCAGATCAAGTGCAGCAGGTTTAAAGTCACACGGCCGTTGAATTTTCAACTGGCTTGCGATAGGAGCAGGAACAGAAGGCTAGTTGACACAAGGTCTGAACAACGACTCTAATGAAGTGCTCGAGACTTGAAACGCGTCAAAGGGGAAGCAGACCCCGTGACCGACCGAGGTCCAGAGTCACCCATCCTTGTCTTTGATGAGAAACCGTGTACTGTATCAATTAGCCAGCAATTAGCCAGCAATTTGTGGAGACGAGGTCAATGCCCTACAGCAGCAGTACTTAGTGATCACCTCAATGACCACCCCCCCCCTCCCAATAATGGACATAAAACACACCTATTACCGACCTGGTGTAAATTAAAATAATTTTAACACTTCATTTTTACTGAGATGAAGATGTAGCAGGTACAGAATGTCCTACAGCATGTACTCTTGTACAGAAAAATGCATGAGGAGATTTGTAAACGGGTTGAGAATTGGTCTCTTTATGGATTGCGCCACATGGTCTGTCCAGTAAACACATTTTATCAGTAAATAAATACAGGGATACATTTACGGAGCACTTTCATAACTTGCGAGCCATCAGGGTCCCGTTAAAAGGGATAATGTTATGTGCTGCAAATACAGTTCACAGTAGATGCAAAAAGTAAATGGGAAATAAAAGGACGTTCTTATTTGCCTCTTGTTAGCGGTTTTTTTTAATACACTAGTGGGGTTTCCTCATATGAAATGGCGGCAGGACCCCAAGTGAGACACTTCAAAGACCCGCCATCTTTGCCCGTTGGCCACAATAGGCCTGCAGTGTACCGGCTTCCTGTCCAGACAGCATTGCCAGGGCTTAAAACATGGCGTCATTACTGCTGCACGGTGTCTTGTTCACCTAATCACCTAAACTACAGCAAATGCGCTATAACTCTGTACGCTATAAAGCTGCCGTAAAACGAAAGTCATGCTGCTCTGCGGAGCGAAACCATTATCCCTTTAATTTTCCTCGCCATTTCACCCTCACCAAAAGTGGAAATGTAAGTCAGAAATTTAATGATACAAGATACGTTATGTGGAAGAACTAATGAAGAGAATGATGGCAACAGCTTTGAACACAGTTTCTTTTTTCTTTTAAATCTAGGTGATTTTCAATTAAGCGGACAGAAAATTCAGAATGTCAGATTGCGATGGACTCATAATTCCATGGACTTAGGGGCTGTTGAAACTTTACGCAGATAGCTAATATAGCAGCAACAAAGAAAGCCAGTGGAATTAAAAGCGGGACCAGATGTGTACTATACAACGAAGGAGAATATCATTTTATTTTGTGAGCAGTTCTATGGCACTGTCTGTGGTAACAGATGGTCTTGCATCATATGCTGTAAAGTGCAGGATGATGTTTTGCAGGTTGCTGTACAGTAATTAATTTTTCCTTTTTTTTAATGGCGGCACCTGTTTTTTTAATGCCAGTCTCATCCCTGGCTTTCATATTGCACACGGGTCTCCTCGGGATGAGGGGAGAGAGCGTTTCTGTGATTGGGTTCGACCTCCCTGGTTTTTGTGTAACGTTTTCTGAGCTGATCTCTCTCCAGTGAAGTGACTATTGATCACGTTGTGTTAAATGAGCTCCAGTCCGAATTATAACTCTGAAACAAGCGGCTCTGCGGCACAAGAAGCCATTATACGAGAACATGGCCAAATTCTCATTCGCTGGCACTCAGGGAGGCATGAAACCAGGACCACCAAAATGGTGAGGTAGGCAGACAGAAAAACACTCCTGGGAATTTTGAGTCTCCCAGACTTAACCCACGACCAAGGAATGTACAATCTCCCCAAAACGGTTCACTATCACAGAATGTCTCGATTTTCTCTTTTCCGGAAAGTTTACTCCACCCCCCAACCCCTACCACCCCACCCCCGCGCCCACCCCCACCCCCCACCCCATCCCCACACTCCAGCATGAAGTTTTCTTTTTTCCAGTACATCATCTTGAACTGCACCCCCAAGTCTGCGAGAAATCATTTTTTTATGTCAGGTTGGGCCTTTGTAGGAGAGGCACGCATTAGAATGACACATGGCTCACGGTCTAATTGAAATAATTTGAAGAGTCAGTCAAACTTTACCCTAAAGATCACTTTCCCTTGTACCTTGGTTCAGCCCGTTAATTGCGCTTGTTCTTATCGTAGTGTTTTTAATTGTGCGGGGACTGCACTCTGAGGAACATGGTGGGCGAGGTGATGAGGGGAACTCAGTTGTCTAACCAGAAAGCCGTGGGTTTGAAGGCTGGATGGGGCCTGACTGTCATACTCTTAAGCAAAGTTTTAAACAAAATTGCTTCAGGAAATATCAAGCTGCATGTCAAACTGTCACCTGATGAATAGTTTGCACACTTCACAAAATGACAGAAGTGACAGATGTTTCAAAAATGTTTTAACCGACATTTTTTTTGTTTGATTAGTTGTTCTGTTTATTTTGCTCTACACCTTTGGGAATCAAGTTAATGGGATCTTCTGTGTACTCACCACAGTGAAGGGCCATTTCTGCCTGCAGTGGACAATTGAGAGAAAGAATAGGGCCAGAGGGTGACCTGGTCCCTCTTACAAAACAGACAGCATGCCTGCCTAACCGCATCTTTCACACGGTGGAGCGTCGATAAGGCGTTTTTGGCTGAATGAGCGTGAGGGTTTGGTCAGCAGCAGCTCGGCGTTGAGCAGGATTCCCGTCTTTTCTCTCTTTTCTTTAGGCTTGGACAACATCCAGAGAATCGCCGGACAGGGACGCTACGAGCTCAGGATCGACCTGAGGGACGGCCAGGAGGCCGTCTACGCCACCTACGACAAGTTCACCATCGGAGACGCCAGGAACGCCTACAAACTCAGAATAGGAGAGTACAACGGCACAGCAGGTATGCACTCGGTCGGCTAGTTTGTGTGTGCGTGTTTGCGTGAGTGTGTTTGCGTCAGTGTGTGTGTTCTGTCTATGCGGGTACGTGTGTGTGTATGAGTGTTAGTGTGTATGTGTGAGGTGTAGTGGTTTTGATCCTAGGTGAAACTTTCTCAAACATGGACTCTTGATCCGAGCCAGTAAATTGGCAGTAGTCACAAAAATCACCATGCCAACCATTTCACTCCTGCCTCTGTCACTTAAGGGAATGTGCTGTTCAGTACCCTTCCAGTGACTTTGACAATGTTTGTGTTGTTTTATTTTTTCTTTTCCCTGTCGAGCAGCAATTCATTAAACAGCACAAAAGCCTTGTACATGAATAAAACTGTGATATATGATCCAACAGACAGCTTCATTACACGATGGAGTGAAGAGGCACTAAGCCTACAAAGGGTTCTCTAAAAGGAACAAAGCGTTTAAAATGGCTGGCCTTTGTGTCCTACATACAGACTTTAGATCTTTGGAAGCAACAGTGCTGTTGCTAATTTCTCCGTAACATCTCCATCATTTTTGTTTGGTCTGTTCTTTGTTTTTCTGTGTTGGGTTGTGTTTTGGTGTCTGTGTTAATAATTTGGTGTATTTTGTTTTGCATTGTTTTTGCTGTTTCGTGTTTGTGTTTTACTGGGCTGAGCTCAATTTGGCTTGGCTTGTGTTGGATCGTGCTGTACTTCTATCTTTGCACATACGCGGTAAAAGTGGAATGTGCTTCTGAAGTTGTTCCACGCCTCACTGTTGCCCCCTGCAGGCGACTCGCTGACCTACCACCAGGGCCGGCCCTTCTCCACCAAGGACAGGGACAATGACATCGCCGTCACCAACTGCGCCGCGTCGTACAAAGGGGCCTGGTGGTACAAGAACTGCCACCGGGCCAACCTCAACGGCAAATACGGGGAGTCCAGACACAGCATGGTGAGCCCCCCAGGGTTCCCGGGTGGAGCCCTTGTGTGTTTTAGTCAAACTTTTAGAATAATTTTAGATACACAAACCGCCCCTCCCACCCACCCCCCCCCCCCCCCCCCCCCCCCTAGATGGCCCACATGACTGCCCAGCTGGAGGGGGAAAGTTTGTCCCAGTTTCTCTTCTCAGAGTGACACACTGGAGCCGAAAGAACAGTCTTTGCCCTGGGCTACGATCTGGCCTGTCGCCTCCCCCCGCGTCCCCCTTCCGCAACCCCCTCGCACCCCCCACCCCCCCACCCCCTTCCCCTCGCCCTGCTCTACACCACCGCATATCTAGCCCTCTTTTTTTGTTTACCTCCAGACATATCTCTCCCGGCACCCCGCGGAGCAAATCCATTAATAAGTCAATACTATTAATCAGCGGAGTAATTAAACGCGGTGTTTCTGAACGCCGGGCATTGACACCGCGCGGTAATTGTGCCATATTAGGAGGGGGGGATAATGATGTCGTTTGGCCTGCGCTGAGCCCACAGCGCTGGAACGCGCTCCGCGCTAATGCAGGCTGAAGGCTCTGGCTTTGAGACGGTGCTGCGGCAGCGAATTTCCCTGTCTGACCTCACAGATTGAAAGCTATTAACGCGCTAAACGAGTTCGTAAAATATGCCGTCTTTTAAAAAAACGTAGGTTTTGGAAGTAAATAATTGATGATGAAGGGGTCGTTAAATAAATTTCATGAATAAATTATACGTGTATTCCCAACCGATTGACGCCTCCAGCGTTGTAGTTTACTTGCTAAATACTGTTTACCTGGTCACAGGTGTCTCACCTTGAGTCAGGTGAGTTTAAATCTGCCAGTTTTCGTCAGGTTTGTGGGAGATGTGATTGTCTACCAATCAGTGCCAGTCAGATACTGAAATGAAATACAAGTAAAAAAATATTGCTTTGTAAAGATTTCTAGGCTATTTTTTCCAGGGTAGACTATTATTTTTAAAAAAGCCAAACAATTGAAACTAGTAATGACAGTGAGAGGGACCATCAAAAACTAGTGAAGCAGTTCGAAAACTGTGCACAGAAATGGTCTGGTGTTAAATTTGTCATGCCCTTTGGTACGGCTGCACCTGAAATATAAATCCAATAAAATTGCTCTCTGGGGCCAGGCCGTGTCAGTGTCAGTGTCCCGGTGAGTTTGACGCGATTTACGCCCGCGGTGTTCGCGCTCGCCCTTGGAGAAAGACAGGATGTGCCGGGTTTTTTGTTGATGCTCAGCGCTAAATTGAAGAGTCAAGGCGACCGGTTGCCCGGTTGCATCACCCGGGTCCTTTGGTCAGAATTTTTTTGTTGAGCTTATTTTGAGGTGAAAACAAAAATCGGCCACCGCTCTCTGGGGGGTAAGAGAAAAGAACGCCACAGTTCTAGACCAGCTACATGGTTCTTAATATCGTTTTCTTGATCTCCTTTAACAAAAGGAGACTGAGAAGGTTTTGATTGAGGTTCTTTTTTTTTAATTCATAAAAAGGAATAATAGAGTGAATGAAAAAATATATTTTATCTGAGTTCCGTCAGCAGTGACAGAAGTGGAACAGGGGGTGGAGAGGGACAATTAAGTTAATATAAATTCTGCACAGATGTTTTTATTTTTATTTTTACATGGAGTCATGAATGTGCTGAACAGCTTTATGGGCTGGATGCTCTTTAGGTCAGGGATCTCAAACAGGATCCTCCAGTCCTGGAGGGCCGTGATGTTTGCTGGTTTTTGGTGTGTTTCAGAGCTTATGTGTTTAATTTAAGTCACTGATTGGATAAATAGTCCACACACCTTGTTTCCAAGGCCTAAATTGGCTGCTGATAGAAATGAAACCACAAAAAAACCTGCAGAGACTACAACCCTCCAGGGCTGGAGTTTTGGGATCCTCGCTCTAGAAAAGAGGTGGGTAAAAAGTATCTGTATCTGTATTGGTTCCTGGTTTTCATGCCTTATTAATTACTTAATTAGCCCTAACGTTTACGCCATCTGACACTTAAGCTACATTTCTTGATAAGTGCAGGAACGACAGCCAAAGGCTGTTCTCGTGTGACTATATGAAACAGCATTTTCCTGTGATCTAATCTACAAATGAACCAGTGATGCTGTATAAAACCAATTAGCTCATTACCCAGGCTAATTATTGGAAATGAAAAACCTGTATACACGGCCCTCCAGGACTGGAAAATGCCCACCCCTGCTCTAGATTATAGAGTACTTGTAGCGTTTCATTCAACACAAAACTTAAAATAATTTTTAAAAGGAAATCGTTCTTAGCTTGTGCTGATTCAGCAAGGTCTCTGTGGTATAATCTGTATTGAGAATTACATTTTGAGGGTTCAAAAGTACTTTATTGATTCAAGTCCAGCTTGATGTAGAATATTGGCTCACAGGGTCAAAAGGGTGAAATCGAAGGAAGAATTCAGCACATGCAGGCCGTCAGGGTGTGAGAAGCTGGTTTTTTTTGGTCTTCCCCCCCCCACCCCCCCATTTCATCCAAATTTGGAAGTGGTATTTGTGGTTCTGTAGTTAGTGCCACCTACCCGCCCACCCACCCACACACACACGCAAGCTCAACTGTCGGTCTGGGCCTATTTTAAACGCACAGGCGCTTCTCATGACTTTTGGCGGGGCGGAGCCGATCTGGCGGTAACACGAGGAACCCGGAGTGGACTGCGTGGCCCCCCTGGTCGCGGTCACGGTCGCGGCCGGCTAGCGACATAGCCATGCCCAAACCTGAGCAGCGTTGCCCCGCAGACCAGGTTCAAATACGTGTTTCGTTTTGGATTCAAATACTTTTCTGTGCTCTGTTGATCTTGCCTGGTGTAATTGAGCCTGCCAATATGACCAGAAGGTGGGGTTTGCACTTTTTGAGAGTATTTCATTGGTTCTAATACACCAGACAAGATCAGTAAAGCGTAGAAAATTATTTGAATCCAAAACAAATACATATTTGACCCAGGTCTGTTGCCCAGCGTGTGTGCTCGTGGAGAAGGCCAATATCGATCGAGCCTGGCCCGTGTTATCAGCAGTACATTCCCTGTCTAGGATAATCAATCCCTAATCGCACAATCCCAAGTCTCTACAGGCTAACTCTGTCTGGCACGATCTTTTGAACAAGAAAAAAAAGGATTTTTACATCTGTTTATTACTGTTTAATGATCCATCACTAATACAGGGCATCTTGAGTGACTATTCTGTTCGTTAAATTATCTGTGATCAATTATCTGTAGTTATAGCACTGTACTGTAGTTGTCAGTTATATTGGCAACTGAGAGTGTAGATTAGACATGTGTGCACAATTTAGAATAGGCCCAATAGCATATTTTTTCCCTCCTAACATTAAACATTTTATTTTAATGTTTTTGTCATTGGAGAGGTATAATGCTGTTTTTTTTCCCTCAAAAGTATGTTTATGCCGTACAACTAGTCCCGAACATGTCAACGTCCTCTTCTGTACTATCATTGGCATTCATTCAGAGGCATTTTTGTCCAGACTGAAAATCTTCAACAAGGTCAAAATCACTGCTCTCTGTTATTAGGTGTGACATGTTTTATCCGATTGACTCATTTGAGCGATGATGTAGTTTTACCTGTTTGAAAAGCTTGTCTGTAACGCGGGGAGTTCAGTTTCTAGTGAGTGCTCCAGTGGACCCAACGCCGACATTGCCATTAAAGCAGCTAATTCGGCACAGCTGCCAAAACTGCACATCAGCCTCTGTGCGCACTGGTGTTCATTGGAAATGCGGATCCTTTTGTGTAATAATATATCATCATTCGATCATTCGAGTAGGAATTAGCTATTTTCAATTAGCTACCCTCGGAGGCCTGGGTAAATATGTACTGAATGCATATTGAACAATTAGAATTGTTAATTACTTGTGTCCATTCTCTGACATATATTGTAATGTGCTCTGTGGATTTTACGTTATTAAAGGGATTATAGTTGCTTGATTCATTGATGGATGGAGAGGGAATATTACTCTGGGATTCTGATTATTAAGACCTGGTTTGTGAAAGTATGACCTGCCAAAATGCAGTGAACCCAACCCGCTCAAATCAGTTTAAGAAGAAAATCTGATTTTTCTATTGCCACAAATGATTAAGAAATTGGATGGAATTAAAGCCATCACCCCATCTATTCCCACTGCCTACAGGCACTGTGCTAATACCTCTTTTTTCTTTTTTACTTTTGATTGTGTGGGACTCGAAATCGAAACATAATTTGATAATGCGTCGCCATGGCGTATTGCTAACCGTGTCACCAAGCGTTTGAAGCCACCACATATTTTTCTGGGTAATTATCTCGTGTTTTTTTCGCAACGCGATTAATTTAGTCTCCCAGGTAATTGTGCTTAAATTGCCCATCAAATAAACCAGGGTGAGAAGTGAACGGAAACCGTCTACCTGCCACCTGCTCGAGTAGACGGCTTTAAGCTGAACGCGGCGTAGAGGTAATGAACACAGACAGTCAGCTGAGTCTTCAGCCCGACTTCCTATTTCCTGACTGTCTGCTTTCATTCCGCGGCGGTCTGTCACAAGGGAGGCCCTCAAATGTTTGAATGTCAGAATGTTTACGCTGGCGGTTTGCCGTGCTAGAAAGGTTACTCGCTGATCCATTTCCACTTAAAGTGTGTCTGAGCCTCCATTAGATTAAGTCGGAATTCATTATTTTTGTTATTGCAACTTTAGCATCAAAAGTTATGCAAATGCGGTTCAAGAAACAGTAAACGTTTGGGTAGTTTGGTCATCAGTGGCACAAACAGTGGCACAAAGTGTGGAAAGGCAATTTATTTTTTTAAGGAAACTTACTTAATAAAATAATCCACCCAAAAGTATATCTCAAATTTATAAAACAAAGGAAAGGCTCATGCCTGTACTTTTCGGTTTTGGCTTACATTCTGTCAATGACTCATTTCTGAACCAATCGTTGTGACTGTGTTTTGCTATGAAGAGCAAAACTTTTCCATTGGTTGAATCTAATCGGTGATCGACAGCTCAGCGTAGCCCTGCCCATTACGGAGTATGTGAAATGTCTCCCTTTCACAAGTACGCATTTCTAATTTCTCTTCCCCTTTTTCTTTCTCCAGGGTATCAACTGGTACCACTGGAAAGGCCACGAGTTCTCCATCCCCTTTGTGGAGATGAAGATGAGGCCTTTCAACTACCGCAGCATCAGTGGCAAACGGAGGAGGTCCACCGTTCTATAATTACCCCGCCCCCGCCCCGCCCTGCCCTACCCTGTCCTCTGCCCCTGGGTCCCGCTAGCTATTCCTATTTTTACACAACGAGGAAGGTGCCGAGCTGTGTACCTTATCCAATAAAGAGGATGCATACACAAGATGGTCTTACTGTAGGAAACGTCTCCAGAGACAGGGAAGTGAACCAAGCTGGTTTCAACACCAATTTCTTTTAAGTCATATATGCTCCATTGCAGAGATGGGGTGGGGTGGGAGGGGTGGGAGGCGTGGGGGTTCGAAAGGGGGCAGGGCTTTTAGGCTGAGGTCAAGTGAGCTTGCATTGAGTGTATAGTACCCGCTTAGAGTGTTTTGCTTTTTCCCCTCCTGCCTTTTAAAAAGAATTTTAACAAAATGGTATATGCCCTAAAAAGAAGTGAGATGTCTCTATTTTTATAACGAGAAGTATAATCGATTCCTGCTTTTTTTCATGAAGTGTTTGTTAGCCTCATTCTCAAGAGTCTGATGTCATGTTTTTTTTTTGTGTTTTTTTTTATTTGTTTTTTTTGTTATTGTTTGACTGAAAACATGGCACTGGCAATTCAGTCAGGGGTGATGAGTGTTGATTATGAAATAGCGTGTCCATCTCCTTAACCAGCCCAACGTTCATCTCCTCGTAACTTAGCACTTCCTGTCTGACCTCTACCACAGCCGCCATGTGACAGTATGAGATAGCGTTATTTATCTATTTATTTGCGCGTGTCCTTTTATTTGTTGCGTATGTCGACTTGAGCATTTGAAAGTTGTCAGCAGAGTGCCACAGCGAAAAGAAAAGCTGAGGCTAAAGATTGTGAACGAACTCGTTAATGTCGATTTTTTTTTTTCCAAATGCACTGAGCCTTTCAGCATACATTCCGGTACGTCTGCCTCCGATTGTGAGTGACAGTGTGACGCCGCATACTGGCCTGGCATCTGCATTGTCCTTTAACTGCGCTTAATTAATAAGATATTCACATCACTGCGTCCGTCAAAGTGTGCAGTCATAAATGGGCAATACTTACGGAGACAAAATAAAAATAAAAAATGAATAAGAATTCGTACATAAGGTCTGAAAAATAAAAATATTTTAGTTCTGAAAAAAAAATTATAACTCGACAGAGTTATTTGCATTCTGAGTAACTAACTGGCTTGCATTGGGTATTCACAAAGGCACGTATTCAAATCTGACTCCAGCAAATACACGTTGAACTGAACGAAATGAATATGCACAGATTTTTTTTTAAACAGTGCAGATTATATGCTGTACTCGCATACATCAACCATTGTCACTTGACATTCCGCTGCCAGCTAATTTGCACTAATCAAATGTAGCCGTGTCTAAACAATGGCTGCTTCTTATTTTATTAGCTTGCTGAACTGTCTTGCATAGTTGCACATCAAAGTAGTTTTTTCTTTTTTTTTCATTTCAGTTTCAGCTAGTTTTTTTAATTGGACTCACTGTGTGTGCATTTTGTTTGTCTCTCATTACCTTTCTGATTTGATACCGGAACTGAGTGTAAGTTAATTTGGTGAATTTGAATTGAGAGGAAGGCTCCCTTTCTGAAAAGCAATGTGCAGGTTTTCATCTTAGTCAAAGCTATGTATGACTATGCACATAGTGTCCCTGGTTAGAACATGTGAGAACATCACCATGATATTGTGTTCTAGGCGCTGTAGAATTAATTGTCTGCTGTAAGGATACTGCAATATTTTCTTGTTTTATTTTATATTTGCATTTCCTTTCCTGAAATCCAGTGGTTGCATTTAGGGAGTTCAAATTAAAGTCTCTGTGTTTCTCTGATACGCTACATTAGTTCAGTTTGCCATGGTTATGTTTTGCCAGTGAAGGCCCTTTACTCGAGAACCGTGTCAGAATTGAGGATCATTTTCCCCTTGTTATGTAATTATTTTGATGGTTTGTTTTGGCGTTGAACCAAAGACTTTCAGAGAAAGGCAAATTTCTGTACAGAAATTAATGGTGACTGTATGGAGGATTTCATGCAGAATATGACCTTTTAACATCTGAAGTGCATTGACACCAGCAGTTTTCTTTTAACACACACACGCACACACACACATATACAAACAGGATTTGTTTGAGCACACTACATAAATGTCACCCAGCTTCCTAAATGCCACCGATTTTTGATAGGTACCCCCTCATACATACTGCACATGCCCCTAATTTATAGATGCTTTTGCATTTAGGTACACTGGCAGTGAAGTGGAGGGTAGTGACAGTGGTGCAGTCCCTAGATCGAGACTGGGTGACTGGCTCATTTCTTGTAGCTTTTCCAAACCACCTCTGCACATTCATGGCTGTGATTCGACAAGTTAAGGGCAAAGCCAAAACAAAGGGAGTTTGGGGTTTCAGGAACTCCAAATTTGGTGGAGCCATCTTGTTGTCACCACTGACTAGAACCAATAACAGTATTGTGTTGGGGTAAGCAAAGCCTTTTGAGTAGTTCTGGCCCCTTTGAAAGTATAGAAAGGATACCCTGTTCGTTGCTCTGCAGCAATTGCCAATCAAATGTTTTAGAACTCATTTGTCAAAAGGTCAAAGGTCTGTAATTGACAGTAACAGCCTGACTTCATCCGACACTCAAAGCCTTAGTCCCTCATCACTAGGTGGGGCCACACTGGTTCCTCTGGTGATGCTGAAAGCATCCTTAGATCAGAAAAAAAATATTTTCAGTAGCCTATGATAAGGAAGAGGAGGTTTCGTGGATTAAGCATAGTTCGAGCCGTTTGAATCTCAAACACTGAACACCAGCACCTGCACAAGGTACTAGTAGCCTATGTAGCATTTACAAACCTCTTATTTTTGACTACTAAATGATAACAGGTACGTCGGTACTTGAACATATTTACATTGTATTTACATTTTTAGCATAAAGTTATAAGTATGTCATATGAATAAAAAACATGTACAGCCTAGACATTGATTACAGCAATTGTGTTGCCCAAATCCTACATGCATCACACGCATTGCACAGTACTGTAAAACATATTTAATTTAAATGCAATTCTTTATTAGCCCTATGTACACACATAATATTGACAGAGTAATTTTCTGACAGTAGGGAGATGTGTAGGACTTTAAATTTAAAAGGAATTTATCTTTTGGTATTTTTTAAACATCTTGATACCACATGTTTGGAAAATTTCTTTGAAACTTCAGCCTATTTGTGAGGTTAAAGGTTTATGATACCTGATTTTTAAAGCTTAACTCAAGTGTTATAACATTGAATTATAAATATAATTGGCTTTGCTGAATTATGTACATGTACATGTTTTGAATTCCCTGCCGATCACATTACCATGTACTGTATGTTCATCTGTGAGTGTAAATCAGATCCTTTGAGTTTGATGTCTGGGAGAGGCAAGCAATGTAACTTATCCTTGTCTTCACCGAATTGTTATTAAAATAGACACGATGACTCATAACCAGTTAGTAGAGGTCAGTTATGAGAGGAGACAAACTGGGTTCTTGCATGTCTATTAATCATCAGGCATAAATGATATTCATGAACTCGCAGTAATTATGGCTGATGCCGATGAACCTCCCCACAACAAGACACAATTGATTCCTTAATTGTGTTGTGACTTTTTGGCTCATGCAATTATGACTTGGGAATGTGTTTTGCTGAAAAGGTGAAGCCACATTTGCAGTTAATTGGAAGGAATTGCAGGTATGTAATGAAAGAATTGCAGAGGTATTTTGCTGTTGTCTGTTTGAAATGAATCGATAAGAATAGCGCTTGAACAGTTTTTGCAGTGCTTAGAATTTTTATGGGGCTCTTAACACAGATTTTTTTTTTAAAGAACTGAATAGGTAGAAAACCAATAACATTCGCATTTGACCTCAAACATTTATTCTTAAAATTTCCACCATGTACACATAACCTGAAACACCTTTTGACCAGATTGAAAAAAGCAGTACATTTCAGAGTGAATTGATTTGACAGGATATTATCTATAGACCATAAGACATCTGTGTTTATGTTTTGTTTTCCTTAAATGACCCCTGCACACCTTGTGGTATGTGCAAGGGTCACGGTAAGGCTTCTGATAGCAACTGTTCCATAGTCACTGCTCATTTATTTGCGTGCTCTGGTCTGGTATTATAGCTGCAGGGTTTGTTAAAAAAATAACATTTGTATTTCATTTTAGCTTGAAGGCTGAAAATTACAGTAATTTTGAACATAATTCTAAACTGCTTTTGATAAGAGAACTATTCTCTGAACAGAAGCAGAACTCAAAAATACAAGTTTAACTGCAAGATCTCTGTAATTATTTCAATGTTTCCCGGCTGTTAGAGTGGAAATTGCTTGTGACCATCTTTGTTTGTGTTGATTTATCCCTTAAATCATTAATCCATACTTAAGGTTGAAGAAATAGCTGTAATTACTGGGTTTCTGTTACTTATTATAGTTTCTTATCAGATAATCACCCCTAGAGGTGAAATTATTGCATGCCACCCATAGGATTTCACATCTTCAGTGTGAAGAAATGTAATATGGAAATCTATATTTGAAATGCTTAACTGCCTCATTAGACCTGACCTAATATTGACCTTGGTAATGCAACATAGTGAGCAGAACCTGAAGTCATGAATTTGATATGAACTTTAGCTATGTGCGTTTTCCAAAGCATTTGCAGATACAGTTACTCCACTGGTATGACATCCCCTTACTAGATGTATTTAATTGTTTAAAGATTAGTTAATCATTTAGCCCCCCCCCTTATTTAATAATAGATAATAGGGTGATAAGAATTTTGAGAAAGATGTGCAGATTACTGGTGGATCTATGTAACGAACATGGGCATCTTTGTTGATGGGCTCCCATTGTATCTACTGATGGTTTCAAAAGGCTTTTGTGAACATTTTCAGTTAACCTCACACCATAATACATCCTCCTGGACATTTTTAACTCTTTTTTTTTGTTGCTGTCTTATTTACAAAAAAAAAAAAAACGAGAATAACGATGATAAAACACCTCTGTACAAGAGATACGAACTCCCTTTCTACTACTGTAAACACTGAGATTTTTATACAAGTACGTGTAACAGACTGTTCAAGTGTACCGGCTAACGCTTTGCAAAGCACTGTGGTCTTGTCTGCCAAGATACACTCAATATGTGCAAAAAAATAAAAAAGGAAATGGGTGGAAGTAGCAGTTCCTGTAAGGCTACGAAGACCTCTGACAAGGACAGAAAGGACTGGCTTAGTGCTCCATCACATGTTGATTGATTGCGGTCATGATCACGGCCCTTGCTGTTGTCTCACTTTAACTTTAATTTAACTTAATTCCGGCTGGGTGGAAGTGAGCTGGGCCTTTGGTCAGAGTTAATGTGTAAATCTCTCTCATGGCCTGCAGTTTAGAACACAGAGCTGGCAGAGGAACAAAAATCGCCATTCTTTAAAAAAAAAAAAAAAGAAAAGAAAGAATAAAAGCAGAAAGCCCGTTAATTTCCCCTTTTGTGTTGGCGCTATGAGTAAAACACAATCTAGTATGAAATCAACTCAGATAAATGCCTTGCAAACCCAATTAAACCGTGTTAAAGAAAAAAATGTTTAAAAAAAAAAAACAGCAATGTACGTTTTTCTTGATGGCTGCAGCTGCAACGCCCCCCTCTCTCCCCCCTCCCACATCCCACAATGCTTTGCACACTGGCAGTGCAGTTCAGGTGGTCAACGGCAACAACGTAATTGACTGTGAGAGCCATAGAGAGGAAGTATACCTTTTCATGCACAGTGGTGCAGAAAGCCATTCACGCTGAAAGTGGCATTAGTGCGGTCCTAAGTGCGGGGAGCCTGCTCTCAGACCATTTTTGAATTGAAAGAATCTCTGTGCGACTTGCACTAAGAGCTCTGCAATTGAGACGAAGGCCAGATTGTTCCAGTTTTTTTTTTGGTTTTTTTTTTCCCCCATATGCTTCGATGTCTGTCCTATAGTTAGCGTAGCAGTCTTCGCAGCCACAGTTCAGTGACTCGCGGTCCGTTGACGAACCCTCCCTAACGAGCTGCGGGCCGCGAGCCAGCTCTCCGATGTCTTTCTTTCCCCGGCCTCTCTGGTTCCAACGCGAGTCCTACGAAACATTACATTACACGCATTTAGCAGACGCTCTTATCCAGAGCAACGTACACGACTTTTCACACAGCGTTTACATTGCATCCATTTATACAGCTGGATATATATACTGAAGCAATGCAGGTTAAGTACCTTGCCCAAGGGTACAACGGCAGTGTCCCACACGGGAATTGAACCCGCAACCTTTAGGTTACAATACCAGCACCTTACCCATTATGCTACACTGCTGCACCGGAAGCAGCCAGGATTCTCTGCGGTGGAACCGGCGTGGGTGCGCTCGTGGTTGCCATGGCGCTGTGAGAGGAAACGGGCGCGGCGCAGATTTCGGCTCCACGTCACATTACTCTCTGCCAGCGTCTCAACGTTGTGTCAGTGAAGATAACCAAAGCAAAAAGGTCACCACTCGGGTTCAATTTCAAGCAGAAATGTCTTTACCTTGGTGGGGTGATACTCTGTCAAAAAAGCTAGTCAGTACTGAGGCACCGTCCTCTCCTTGGTAGCCTTGCCCAAGGCCTTTTTTTTTTTTTTTTGCTGAAGGGTAGACTTTTTGACTCTGGCTGGTGTTTTCTGTAACCCGCTGCTTTGACCTTGCATTGTAAACACAGGAAAGAACAGAAAGGGAGTCTATTATCGCGTTTTCTGCTTTGTTTTGTTTTTTTCCTTGCCCGTGTTGTGTCTGCACTTGCTGGAGAGCCGTATTCCTAAAATGTTCGAACGCCTCCATTCTGGGTGGAGCTGAGAGATTAGAGGGTTATTGGTCGCGATCGGAACTCGTCGTTCGAGGATTATCTCCGCAGACGAGATTGTGCAAACGGAATTCGGCCTTGAGAAACGCAGGCTCAGGCCGATTACGTTGCGTTGGATGGATAATCATTATTGGTCTGCTCAGCAGACTCTCTCATTCGAAGCATATACCACACAGACGTGTTGTGACTTATTTGTGACGGTAAGATAAACTTTATTATGCTGGACTGTTTAAAATAGGGAGCCAATATATATATAGCAGCGAGCATGAACACAGTGCACCTGGTTAAAGCTGGTGATGCCTAAACTTGCCAAACTGTTTATGAAGTGAAACAAACACTTGCATTTAAACGTAGCGTACAGTATATGAATGATGAAGACAAAATTATGGTGGACTTTCCCTTAAACCCGAGTGTTGCTATCGAAAGGCCGTATGGCGACCTATCCCAGCATTCCTTCTCTTTGTCTTTCATTTGTGCGCAGGATTTTATTTTATTTTTTTCTCTTCGGTGGAAGGCTTATTTTGAACAACCTTCAGTGATCAAAATGTGTCAGAGGCCAGCGCAGGTACTGAGAGGAGATGAGAGATGCTCATGTGAAGGATTATACTTTCCCTCTATGGCTCAGGGGGAATCTAAAACAATCTGAATTTTGCATGCCGTGAAGGTGCTTATTCAGTGAAACTGTGAAGACCGGTACGAGCGCCGCGAAAGCTGCGACGCCGAAAGACAGGATCCTGTTGGATAATCTCGGATGTTGATGTTACCCGTCAGATTAGTTTGGTTTTAGCTTGAATTAACACATGTACTACTGTATAGGCCCTTTTTTAATACATTTTCTACACATTAATAAAATATTAAATCTAACCAAACACGTCTCCGTGCATTCTTTGTGCATCGTGTCTGTGTGTGTGTGTGTGTGTGTGTGTGTGTGTGTGTGTGTGCTTTTGACATGATCATCAACCCTGATTTCCAATTCACTACATCATAAAAAACATCACTCAAGCAATGCAGAAAAACCACAAAGGGAAAAAAGGCACTTTTTGTGCATCTCTGCATTCAAACAAATAAAGAGTCTATTCAAACACATTTTTACTTTAGTATAATGGAATGCATTAGTGCTTTCAAAGTCACTAAAAGCACGCATCCGTGCACACCCTCGTTCTGTCTTTCGCTCTCTCTCTCCCTCTTCCTCTCTCTGTCTTTGTCCACTTGCTGAACTTTTTGGGTCCGGCTCCTTGGAAGCTGCTGAAGGGTTTCATGAATGTCTTCAGCAATCGAGTCAGAAATGCCTCTAAAGCAATCTGCAGGCTCTTTAGACGTCTACGTGCGAGTGGCATAAGTGCAGCAAATGAAGTGGCTATCCATTATTGAAGATCTTCACAGAAGTACCGAGCCGCATTCCCTCCTTTTCCTTCCCATGATTGCTGTTCATTAGCAATTATTCTTTACAATGTGCATAAAGGTGTATGAAGTTTGAAAATGTTATCATTCAAAGGAAATCCTTACTATTATTATATAGCCTCTATAACCTCTCTCTCTCTCACACACACACACACACACACACACAGACACACACACTTGCACATGCACAATATAATTCTTCAACTAAATGCCAATATTATATAAGATCTTATGGAATTTTCTGATTCAATTCAGTGTTCTGTCTCAAAACCTGCGTTTGTATTATTTCTGTTTATTGTTTTTTTTTTTAAAATTTTTTATTTGATTTTAAATATGAAAGGCAGCCGCTTTTGCACACGTGAGTGACAGGACGGCATGTGGCCAGAATAGGAGAGTGTGACGAGATTAAAGCTGGCATCAGCAGGGAGGAGCCGGCATCCAATACGAGTCTGCTTCAGTGTAGGGGCGAGCAAAGGAAAAAAAGAGAGAGAGAGAAAAAAGACAGATGAGCAGGGGATAGAGAGAGAGAGATAGAGAGAGAGAGAGAGAGTGAGAGAGAGTGAGAGAGAGAGAAAAAGAGAGAGAGAGTGGGAGAGAGAGCGAGAATGAGTGAGAGAGAGAAAGAGAAGAGGAGGGGAGAGGGAGACAAACTAAGGACAGCACATGGACAGATGGAGAGCCCTAGAGTTCAAACGTACTGTCAATCCCTGACCCTGTTCTTGTGAAATTGAAACGGCAGCGGTTGTGTGAATGACGGGCGTTACTGTGATATGTTTCAGTCTCACGCAGATGTGAAATGTGGTGTCTGGTCTGCTTAGGGAATTAGGTCACCGAAGTGCAAGGGGGACATTTGTTCCCGCTGCTTTCCTTTTCTCCTTTTGCGCGTGGTTTTTCCTGCATGTGAGATTACAATCAAATCCCTCCTCAGGAAGTGACAAAGAACCTGGCTGCCTGTGGCACTCGCCCCATGCAACTCGAAAACAATTCAGACCGTGTGCTGTGACAGACAGGAATGCGCCTGCAGGAACGGCTTCTTAGTCATCGGCGGGAGCAAAAGCATTTACGGTTCGAGAGTGCCGCTTGTGTCACGTTCGATCCGCGGTTGAAACGCGCGGGCGACCTTTCCCACCCCCGGTCGTTACCGAGCAGAGAGGCGGGGTCAGAAGCTTACGGGGACGGGTGGAGAGTAAACCCGGATAATGCCCGGGTGTCTCGGGGGCCATAGCCCGCTTGAGCCGGAGATTACCGACCTCCAGGTATTTACAGCAGGGGAGTTAATGGCGGCCACCTGAGGGGTCGCCCCCCGTTCATCCAGCCCTTTTTGAGAGCGAGGGAGACGTACTGACGTACGCGCGGGAGGGCGTGAGAAACTCCTGCGTATGGTGCCCAGGACCCACTGTCACCAAAACCACCGCATCCCCGGACCCCCCTCCCGCCCGCCCGCCCGCCCGCCCGCCGCTGTCTCATCCAATCACGTCGCAGCCCTCCGGGGCAGGCTGGAACGCACGGCGGCAAGACAGAACGGGGCCCCCAGAAAAAAGCCCTCCGTTTTTTAGCGGCTTCACAGATCGCCGAGCCCTGGAAGCAAATCGCGTCTGACACCTCAATGGGCGCCCGCTATGTCCCTCTCCTGCCCTCGCAGGGCTTTCTCTGAGCCACAGAGGAGAAGAAAAAACACCAAAACAAAAAAAGAAAAAAAAACTACGCGGGCATGTGATTGTGGCTCTCCTGGTGATGCGCGGGCGGGGGGGGGGGGTGGGGGGGCTGGGCGGCGGTGGGGGGGGAGGGTAAACGGCGCCGGCGTTCCTGCCCGCTCAAAGACCCACACCGAAACCGGCTCGCTGGACAGCACGGACGGGCTGCTGGGAGGACAGGACCGCCGCCAACCTACAGGAGGTAAGGATTCCCGTTTTACCGCCAAACTCAGAGTCACAAGGGGGCTCTCCTCCCTGAAATTCGTCGGCTGTGCACCATGGTCTTGGTCCATGTATCGTATTAAGCGCAGGGCACAGCTCCAGCAGGCAAGATTAGCTTTGGTTCGGGGCACTGCCAGTTTGAAGCCTTCGATGCGCAAATACGCTAAAATGCATTTTGAATTTCGATGATACTCTGTTAGGAGTGTCACGCTTATAAAACTGTGCTGTCAAACTTTGGACACTCAGGACTGTCCTTGCTGTTTGATGACGTTATAAGTTTGTCACTGCGAATGCAAATATTCATCTAATCCAATACAGGGTACTGCACCTCTAAATTCACACCATTAGCTGTTGCATCGCGGTGCACTAATGAGGATTTTTTCTTTTGTATCCAAGCCCTGAAATGCCGCAATTGTTTTATGCTTTCATAGCAGACAGACACTCATCGTGTCGGGGCGAGAAGACAGAGGAGAGAGGGCACGCGTTGTTGCGGGCGAGGAGCTGACATTTAGCCCGAGAATGGCACCGCTGGCGCGATAAAGACTCGTCTGCCATTGTGACCCCCTTATCTAGCTCAACAGCGGCTTCTCGGGCACGCCGCGCGCCGCTCGTTGCCAGGAGATTGTAAACACTCCAGCGGCTTGCAGCACATGCTCCTTAAGATATTCTGCACATTTGGCTGCTCGTTGCGAAGGGACTTTGACGCCTCTCTGCCGGTAGGCTGCTGCAAGCGGTGGCATTTCGCTGATCGGCCGAGAGTCTAATCGCCCCGTTGAAGGTGATTGGATCATCCCTCATCTGTTATGGGCAGCGTGCTAGCGGCACAGTCTTTCTGTTAGCATGAGCTACTCCTCCCACTATGTTGGTAAATTCCGAAGGGACTATCAATCGTAACAGCAGTGATTAACTGACAGATACTCCGGTCAATGATCGGGATCAGTGATGTGGAATTGGGTTGGGTTGTGAAGTTTTTTTTTTTTTTTGAGGTGCAACAATCTATAAGCTTCTTCTACCCTGTGCGTCACCATTTATTTAAAAATATTCCGGTGACATTTATTTGGTGGCTGCATATGTTGTGTGTGTGTGTGTGTGTGCGTGTGGCTTAACATGACTTATTCTGAGCGGACCGACCTGAGAGAAGAAAACTCTCTTCAGTATTTTTTTCCCATGAATATTTTAACAGTTTTTCTTGGGTTTGGAACTGCCGTAATAATAATGTTGTCCTTGCATCGATCTGCTGAGACGCATGCAGCCCTCACATATGGGCTCCTCTGTCAGGCAGTGGCTGTTTCACCCCTATTGCACCCTGCACAGATAACTGCTCCAGAGCTGGGGCGCCACAGGGGAGCAGCACCCCTCCCACCCACAACATCTGGTGTCCTGTGATTGGCTGCAGGGCCCCCATGCAGCAGTGACCTATGGAATTCTGCCCGGCTTGAGCCCGCCTACCCAGGGGGTATCAGCCAATCATGTCCTACCAATGCACAGTCCCAGGTTCTCAGATTTCCACAGGGCTCAGACTGCCCTGAGTGCATTTTAATCGTCATATTATTTGACATTGATGCAGAAATTCTATTTTTTTTTTCCCCCAGTGAATAAATAAATAACATGATTTTTTTTTTTTCACGAATCCTTTGTGTTTTGACACGAGCTTTTGCAAGGTGCATCAATAGGCCTTGTCAGCCGATTGCTTTTTTGTAGCAGGGGTTTTGAAACCTCAATAGATCACAAGGCATAAAGCAAAATGACATGTCACGCACTAGAGATGGTTTCAATGACTGTGGAAACGGAGTTGAATATATTCAGAGGTGAAACTATTCTCATAAATAAACTGAAATGGAGGCTCTAGTTAAGGATTTGCAAGGAATGCACTCTAGACTGGAGAGACTTATCTGGAGTGGGAGCTGAATTTTCTGAGCTCGATGGTGAAAGGATACTGAATACAGTTTGAGTGGAATTAGTGGAACTGAGCCCAATATGGAATTGAATAAAACTGGAATTGAACCCAAATTGAACTAGCTAATCCAGAGAGCTGTTGCATTTTGTATGCATTTACTATAAAGAGAAACTGCACTGTAGTTGGCGTTGTCTTGGACTTTGACTCCTCAATTCTACACATTTACAGACACTTGTTCAAACAATTCAAACAGATTTGCTCTCAACTGTATGTCACGGTCTACCCTTCTTCTTTTTTATTCCACCACTGCATTCTTCATCGACTTCACCAGTTTTCAATCCAAGGACAGTACTCAGGCACTTACCTTGATCAGAACCGGTTGCTCAACCAGGTTAAGTAGCTCTGTTAAAGTGGTTTAATCGATCATTATTGATCATATTTCATTGATCTTTTAAGTGTTTTAAATTATCAGTGATTTTTCTGTGAAGGAAATGACTGCCAAAAATGTCTGTTTTGGGGACAGCGGTCACACCACCCTAGTTTTCCTTACTTTACGTACGTTTCAAGAGCGGCGTGATGCAATGTTGCTCTCAGCACGCCTTTGGCCTGTAATAACCTCTCTCCTTCCTGCGGCTAAGGAATGCGATTCTTTCAACAGTGCTCTGGAGATAAGGCTTTAAAATTTAGTCAAAGAAAATATACAAAAATGTGCACAGAAGGCACAGCTGAAAAAGAAAAAGTCCTTTTTTTTCATGTTATCTCATTTCTAGAATTATATGGCACGTTTTCAAAAGTTATTAATGCGCTTGTCTCGTAAGCAGTGGTGCGACGTTTCGCAACGTAAAGACGTTTCTCCCAGAATGCAATGGTAAATGGCTTTTTCATTCAGAACTGGAAGTATGCTGGCACAATTCTCTAACAGCGCGCGCGTCTCCTGTGCATCACGTTCCGCCCGCCATCGCGCGCGACCGATGGGTCCTTTTGAGCGGTGAACTCACAAAGACACTCCACTGGAAGCACATTTAATGCTCTTAAATTGAGCCTTACTGGGCAGCACTCCCTCGGGAATGAATTTAAAACACCTGAATGTGGAGTAAGCGGTGACTTCCGATGCTGAATTACTCTGGTAGAGAAAAGTAACAGTGACCGGTTTCAGTGAGCATGATGCAAGAGCACCAAATAGATGGGTATATCTCCAATATACACTCAAGTGTCATCTGTCAACAGAAAGTCACATAAAGTGCCATTTAATGTTATGTCAAAACAGGACACCAAAGAGAATATATATATATACTGTTTCAACAAATGTTGAATGTTGAACACTGGAATGTACATTAAAAGGGGTACACAGTCACTTTAAAAGAACTAACAATCCATCCCTTACTGGAGATCCTGTTCGGCTTGGTCTACAAAAACAATTGATTGCAAAAGTTCAGTTTTAACCTGTGTTTCTACCCTGGGGTAGTAATCATTTATCTTGTGAAAAGCTGATGGGAAGTCAGTGAAACACTAGGCATGCAGGGGAAAACCTGGCCACATTTGGTCGAAAAGTGAAAGATTTCTAGCCGACTGAAATACAGCCAGCCTATATTCTGGAAAATCTGTATTGGGGTTAACTTAGTCCATTTGTGAAAAATGTCTCTCAACCTAGATTTCCACCGCTCTAGATGCCCAGATTCTAGGATGTTTGTCTTTTATAATGTTGTAGAGTAAATCTATAAATCACATAAATGAACCACACGAGACTTAAATCCAGGAGAGCTTACTGTACATCTGCGAAAAGTAGGTTTAGTTTATATTCTGATAATGTACTTAACTCTGCGATATGGAAAGCACATTAGGGAAGAGCCTAGGTCGGACAGATAAAGAGCAAGGTAGTCTGCACAGAGGAAATGGCGTGCTTCACAGTCCTACAAACCAAAACCCAAGTATCTGCAGACCGCTTCCTAACCAGACTGCAACAGCAAGCATGCAGTTAAAATGTGAGACAGAGGACAACCCACAACTTGGTGACAAGATTTAGTTTCACAAGTGCTGTTGACCAAGTCAAACTTGCAAAATGAATGAACAGCCCCACTGCCAGCGACATGCTATCCATGCAATGAAACTGTGAATGTCGTTTTTGGGATTTTAAGGCAAAATCGAAACAGTATTTCATATGTCTCATTACAAATTTACAATGAGGCATCTTTTCTTAGGGAAATTTCACAACATAGACTGTGTGCTTCTGTTCTGTTAATTGGAATTCATGTAACACCCTTTCCTGTGACATCACACTAAAACCAACACAAAGGAATTCTGTCATACCGTTTGGAGCTCAAACTGTATTCAGTGCATTTGATCACGAGTGGAAAATCCAGGTCCCGAAAGTAATAGTGTTCCCCAGCATTTTGTTCCAATCACCTGAATGTGTTAATAAACACAATCCCTCAGCCAGGATTTAGAACTAATGAGTTAAATCAGCTGGCTGAGCTTGTGGGTGGAAAAAAAACACGTGGCAGGACCTTTGCTTTCTGACCCCTGGACTGTCCACCTCGGCATTCGACTGACTTGAATGGAAAACAAGAGAAGGGAACCAAACTGCAGTCGTGACAACTCAGAGATAGACAGAGTCAAGATCCTTTCGGCCCGTTATTTCTGCTGCCACTCATTTGTAAAGCGTACGTTTGAAAAGTAAGTGTGGCCTAGGCTGTGTTCGCCATGATACCTTCACATTTTCCAGGTGAAAAGCATATGAGATGTAAGTGGTTGTTAATTTGTCATATATATATATATATATATAGATAGACCCTTCTGGGAATTAATTTAGATTTAAAATATTGCTACATCTCTGGTTTGATATCATTGTCAGAATTTATACTGTAATCTATCCGTCTAGTAAAATAGATGATCTGTCTAGTAAGCCGTTTACTGCTTGAATTGACATGGTTGGGTGACGATGTTGCATCGCTGTTATTTATCTGTTGTTCACACAAGAAATTTGCTCATAATACTTAAAATTCTGTCTTGAGCTTCATCTGAAGTTCAGGATCAGGTGAGCTGGTGCCCTGTTGACCTTTTGCTTTTGTTTTCGTGGGCAGATATAAACCAATTAATGTGCAGAAAATGTTTCATTTATTATAATCTGTCAATAATGAGATGGAAATTACCCGTGCCTTCTGGGCACTGTCTGATTAGGGACAAATAATTTTATAATTTAGCAGTGCATTATCAAAAATAATTGTGTTAAGTACAAAAACAAACAAAAGGTTTTAATTCATTTCCAGAGAGAAATATATTATGCATGACAATAACCTGAGGAAAAAGTCAATAGTTACATACCTTATATACTGTATAGTTTACAGCAGAGTGATCTACCCTGTTTTGGCATTTTTTCCCCTCTCAAAATATCCCTGCAGGCCCCTGATTTTATCCTGAGTAAGTGACAGATTTACATCATGGCACAGGCATAATGATGTCACTATATATAGCGCTGCGATTTTGTCAGTTGTATTTCATATTGCCAGGGAAGAGGGTGGGGTCTGTTCTAGGAGCAGTAGAGCTTTAGTCAGCTGGAAATTCCACTTAGTCTTGCAAACAACACAGACCACAATCAATCCCAGACCTGGCATCGAGGTAATGTAGAGTAAAAATATCCATACCCTCTTAATTAATCCACTTTGGAAGTTTCCAGACTTGAAGTTTTTCCACTAAAGGTAAAGCCGGATTGTCTAGCAACACTAGTTCCATTATTTTTTTTTTTTTTCCACCCATCGATTGGAAAGGATGTAAGCAGAAGCTTTCTGTTTATACTATAGAGTTCAAAGCTTAACAGTCCAAAATACAAAACCCACCACAGTGACTCTTTCAGTATTCGGCATTATGGCAGAGAAATGAGTAACAAGCTATTTATGGACATTATGAGAAACACTGTGGCACAAAGACCATGTGCAGAGGTCAAAACAGAGACTAAATATATCATTAATAAAAGTCTTACAAGAACTACCAATGCCCATGCTAACCCTCCTTAGCAGTACTTTATGCTGTAGGAAAATCAGTGCAGGAACTCAAGTGATCTGAGTGAGGAAATAAAATGAAATAAAATCCAGACAACCATGTGACTATGTGGGGGGGTGGGGGGGGGGGAGATATAATGTCCATTGAAAAAAAATATTTCTACTTGCAACTTGAATAAAAAACCTAGATGACATTTCGGAGCTACCCCTCAAAGTAGCCGTCACGATCCAGCATTGCCATGAACCAAGGACGGGCCTTATTTACTTCTGAGGAGTAAAGCACTTTGCTCCACAGACACTCAAAAAGTAATCTGAGAGCAAAGCGGTTTGACTCCACCCTACTGTGAAAGGAACACAGAAGGCAAGCCCGGAATTCCGCAGCTTTTTCTCCTTTTATACTAGAGCTGTGCATCAATCCCTCACTGTCCTGATTGTTTGCTGCCCGTGCAGATCTCGTATTTCAACATATTACCACTGAGTTCTCTACAATTACGGACTGAAGTGTTCTTATTTAGAGCACAAAGGGACTTTAAATTATTTTATTTTTTGTTTAGTTATATATATTGTTTTGGAATGGAAAGTGTTGTTTATGCGGAAAGAAAGGAGCCCTTGTATCTTGGTGATCTTGACCTCATGAGAAGGTTACTTTTAAAAAAAAAAAAAGATCTGAAGTCAGTTGCCTTTTAGTTTAGCTGGGCTTTTTGAACCACAGTTCTTTTAGCATGATGTGATAAAATGTCTGTGCGTTGTTTGTTGGTTTCAAGGGATTCCAATATCCTTGAACAATCTCATAAACGGGAACTGGGCATTTCAACTTCTTGTAAACATATTTCTTTTCTTTTTTTTTTTAAAGATAAGCATGTCTTAGAATGTCAGATATGACAAGAAGTCATGCATTTTGTAAGTCAGAGTTGGATTTGTGTCATGCGCGAAACGCTGCAACAGGAGATGAACACGATTACAGGAACAGAAGTATAATTTCGTCCCTCGTACATTACATTTCTAGCATGCAGGGGTGGTTTGGGGGGGGGGGGTGCATCTTGGAGACTAAATGGAAATATCAGAAATATCAATAACAGCGTCCCTTCAAAGCCCCGCTCTTTCTAGCCCGCGCGGCCGGGTTCTAAGTCCCGCTCCGAGGCGTCGTCTGCTTTCAAAGGAACCCACTCCGGCTCTGGCCAGATCTGCCTGTCGTACTTTGACGGCGATGTCGCCGCACGCCCGTGAACGCTAAAAAGTGTCTCTTCAGGTTACGGGCCTCTCTGGCGTCGCTAATGCGTCCGCCGTCCCAACCCCTTGTTTGGCCCTGAACGAGCGGTGTTTTATCCCGAAAAGCTTTGTTCTCGATTTATTACTCTTTTGCCGTCAAGGGTGCCCCCGGGTGCAGTCCAATCTCTCGCCGTACAACGGACCTCAGTACCAGTTCACTGCGCTCGCCAGAGGGCCTCGTCTGCTACTCAGCTGAAAGATGCTATCGCGCACTCGGTAATGGAAGTCCCTGTAAAACGCCCCAGCATGACCATCTGACACGTGAAGCTACTGTCCTCAGCAAGAGAAAGAGAGAGGGAGAGAGAGAGAGAGAGAGAGAGAGAGAGAGAGAGAGAGAGAGAGAGAGAGAAAATAGATACCATTTTGGCATTTACAGACTTATGTATGCTGACAGGATACATAATCTTTTTCTTAGTATTATGGCTTTCCCAATAGCCAGACACGTTGTAAGCATTCACATCAGAGCTCACGTACATGTTACATATATTCCGGACCAGCGCGCCTTGTTAAATTTATGTATACATTTTTCTGACTCTGCAGACAGTAGAGTCCTACTTTCTGTCCATTAGACTGAACAGCCGTCGACGTGTGCTTGCACTGCTCTTGTGGAAGGTATTGTTGTGTGTTATGCTGCCGTAGGAGACTGTGTGTGCTCGCCTGACACAAAACAAGAAAAAATATGTCCTGCTGCACGTGTTCACAGATGCGCTGATTTAGATAAGGTATTTCAGAACACACTCCTTCATGCATGGTGGTATGTTTTTTCTTGTTTTTGTTTTTTTTTTTTTTGCATATGCAACAAGCTGGAAAAAGTCATTATAACCATTTTTATTGTTGACAGTCTCCTCTCCAAAGCCTTTCCATTCCCCTTAAATATTAAAAGAATGCCACTTATAAAGCACACAGAGATACTGTATAATGAGTATCGACCAGAAGTCAAAGCACAGAGGTGTTTTGTATATCTGTTCCCTCTCGACCTTGACTAAGAGTTCCAACCGGGCTAATGTTTCCACTACAGTGAACTGAACGTGACTTTAGAATATCAATTCATATTTTGTGAGACTTGGTTATAAAAACAGGCAATGGGGGGAGGGGGAGCATAAGCTGAAAGGTAGTGCGTTTAATAAAAATTCAGGATATTAGTCTTAGTCTAACTTTGAGTTAAAGCTACTAGTGGATACAACTGCAATTCACACGCAACTTAACTCACACCTTGGCTTCTTGAAAACAGTCCACCATTCTCTCATACGAATCATTAATTCACATTTTTGATTCACGTTCACATGTTGGCTCGCCTATACTGGTGCTGTTCTAGTTTTCCCCAGCACCACAGTGCGTTTCCGCGAAGCACGTTTCTCACAAGATGTCTCACAGACAACTTGAATAATTGTTTTTAGCACTCCGCATAAACTCACTTTGGCATTGGAATAAAAATATAGCCTCCAGGCGTCTCGTGACATTCGTGGATGGGATTCGGCAAAGCACTCCACAAACACACGACATGGTTTTAAAAAATAATACAGCTGCTCAGTTGTGCCTTTTTTTTTTTTGTTTTTTTGGGGAGGGGGTGCAGGGGGAAGACTACATTACCCTACAGGTCAAATGAGTGAATGAGTGAGCGATATCAATTTTCTAATGCCCATGCAAACGCATACGAAAGACGTTTATGCAGCTTTTCAAAAATAATTGAAAGTGGGAGCTGTCAAGCTGTCACGGTGACTTCGATCCTCGTAGCTCAGAATGTTCCTCACAGCTCAGAGCTGCACGGAGACAGGTACTCCGAGAGGTCCTTCTCTGAACTCCTTTAACAAGTCCCAGGTTTTAACGTTCCTAAGAATGGTGCTCTGCATACTACAGAAGCTCATACCAAGCCTCTGTGCTGTGAAGACTACTGCAGCGTGTGACTCCCTTTGAGTAAACAAACACTCAAGTTGATGTCCCTGTTTGACAGAAGTTTATTAATAGACGTTCCCCTTTAACAATCATGACAGTATTTAAAAAAAAAAAAAAAAGAACACACAATTTATGCAATATCACTGAAGTTATATGGATGCACTGGCAATAATCTGTCATGTTTTACAGTAGCAGCATGGTGCTGTGCTTGAGGTGCAGTGCCCAGGATAAGGTGCCCTTGACTTTGCCTGCAGAGAGGCAACTGAATGTTGACATTGTTCACTGTACTGTTTGCAGAATGATTTGGAAATGGTCCAGTCGTAGGCGTAAAGCAGGAACATTCATGTGTATATAATGACGTGGCAGACTGTGCATGCGTGTGTGTTGTTTTTCACTCATTTATGGTTCATGCTCTTGTTTTATGTGTCCCCAGCATAAACGCGCAATTAAAACATATTTAGGTTTGCTGAGATGCTGAAGTTGTAGGGGTGGGTATATAACGTATATATTTTAATTAAGCCAGTTCAAATGAGTGTGTGAATAGTAGGATCATTTTTATGTGTAGGTGTAAATACATAGCTCATATGCTGAGGATATTGCAGCATGGCAACTACAGTACACGAAATAATTTCTGACTTGCAGTTTCAAAGTCTTACTTTTTTCTTTACAGTGTTTGGCAAGCTCAATGATTTGTGACATGAAATAATGGAAAATTGTGCTTGTATTGATTTTGATAGTAAAAATAGAAGAACAGGGCCGAATCCAAATAGTGCCCAAATATCACTTTTTGAGCCGGTCGTCTTCCAAAGAATCCCATCAGTCACAGTTCACAATTAAATGATCAGGTCTGAAATGTGCACATTATGAAGGCTGAGTCTGTGTGATTGAACGACTTTGACTCTAGACTGTCGTTTGAATTATGAATGTAAAAAAAAACTATGCATAATGCAGAGCAGATATGCTATTATCTGAGCTTCTGAAGGGAAGAATTAATAGCAGTAGGAGAATGTGCCGCGTTTTTGATGACGGATGAGCTGAATAATTGGATTCTGGAGCGAGGATCCTTAATGCCGAGAAATTTACATGGAAGACAAACGCTTCAAATTAATCAAAATTAAACATTTTGTCTCAACATATTGTTTTATTTTTATTTTGCTAGTTTTTTTTGTAATGTGATTATTTGACAGCGAATTGAGTGTGAGTCATACTATTTTAAATTAAACGAGAGGAGGGGATTTTCTTCACTTCCTGTGAAATTGCGTTTCTGTCGGCACGCAAGGAATGAGCTCTCTTTTGTTTTCAGTGTTTCTCGTTCTGCGCATTTTCACGTCCTTAAACACTGCCCTTGAGACGGCTGCTGGGTTTTTGAAAGGCATGCAAGATGTTGACGAAAGATTAAAAAAGAAACAGGAAGTCTGGTCCTATAATTCTAAGGAAGTTCCTGTCCACCCGGTCTCAATGAAGCAACTGAAAGTGATTTGGCAGCAGTATGGAAATTAGATTAAAACACTGTATGGGTGACCAAGGGGAAGTTGGATCTCAGTGTTAGTGGACTGAAACAGTGCTGCTATGCTCTAGAGTGCAATTCCTTAGTCAAATTAATGAAACTGAACGGTGTTCAAGTCTAAAAGATCTTTTCCCCCCCCTAATCCTCACCTCTGTAACTTGTGTATGGCTGAACAGAAGCAACCAGATGTGAACTTTTGCATCCCCACGCTACTGACCTGGGCCCCAGCCTGTCATAGCGGCATTAACCCAGTCACCTCCATAATGTTGAGTGCTACTGAAAGTAGGAAGGAAACAAAAAGAAAAAATGAAATGGCTTGAGCCGGAATGGAGGTTGTGATGTTCCAGCATATATGTTCACACTGTAGCCGCGAGGCAACTGAACTGAACGCTTGCATGCATTTCACATCACCGCAAATGTGGCTTCATAAGAGCACATACATTACAAAACCACTGCAATGCAAAATAACACAATAATGCAATTATAGAAGAATGAAAGCATGCAGGTTTAGCTATCCAGTACTCGAGTTTCGGCTTTATAGATGTACATTAATTTAAAGGGTATTGTAGTTTTCATCATCATAATCCTGATGCAGATTGATTGTTTGAAAGCAACACATAACAATGGGCTGTCATTTCCCATTTCATACTACAGAGCACACAGTAAACCTGCCAAGAACTAAGGAAGCTTTCGCTGCTGAGGGCAATCTGGTAATGGTGTTTCAGACCAAGTGCCTTTAATTGTGTCTATACCATTAGTTTTCAGAGAAGCAAATGTGTACACGTCAAGCTTATCAATGCGATATCCCACATTGTAATGTGTGGTGTTGAACGTTTCCTGCAGTTCTTTCACTCAAATCTGTGTTTATTGTAAATTAGCATGAAAGACGTGGCAGACTGCCCATTGCAGAGCGTCTGTCTCTTCAGAAGTAAATGTAATTTATTCATGGCGAAAGGCAAAGAATTCTCAGAAGAGACAACACGAAGGGTTGTTGACCTTTATAAATCAGGTGATGGTCACAAAGAAATTAATTAAAATCTAAAGGTACCGTTTCTGCATTCCGGTCAACAATTAAGAAGTTTAAAACCAAAGAGGTGAACGTGCCTGGTAGAAAATGCGAGGGAATCTTGCCCCTGTGCACAGGGAGGCAGATGCTTTGGGAGGCGAAAGGAAGACTTCTGGGGGATTCTGCTGGAGATCCATAAAACATTTTTGCGGCTTCTTGATGACGCAGTCTTCAGACATCATGCCAGCAGGTCTTCTGGAAGGGCAAAAAACAAAACCTTTATTGAGTGAAATCAATCAAAAATAAGTGTCTGAAAATTGTTAAATGGCATTGGAACTTGGTTACTCTCACAAGCTAAAGCTTGCACAGTTTTTGTTGCAAATTAAATCCCCTCCCCCCTTGTTCCTTGACTTCTGAAAGAGATTGAGGAATAAAAATGTTTTAAGGCCCATCTATATGCAGGCAGATGGCCACTTACTTTTGTTTATGCGTGCTTTAAAAACGCGGAAGGTGAGACGGAGGTGACCAAACTGATTGCACAAGAGCTGAGTCACGCAGGAAACTCCCTTCCATTAGCATGTCCGCTCAAGTGCTCTCGTTTAAAACACGTCAAATTCTGCACCGCGAGAATGTCATATCTGAACATCGTAAACATCCCCGCTTCGAAAATCTTCTCGGGAAAAAAAGATGGAATAGCGAATGTTTATTCCAGAGAGTTCAACTGAAATCATCCAAAATAATGCTTTCATTTAAAATGATTTTCTTTTAAATTTTAAATCCCTTCAAATTTTTCACCTGAGATTAATTGAGTAAAGGCAAAAACATGGTCTAATTATTAAAGGAAGAAAGTACTACCATAAAGGGTATAATCTCTGTCAGATACACGCAGGGTATTCATAAATCCCACCCCTGTTTTTGTAGCACAGGGCCGTAACATTTTATAAGGCTGACTCATCGCCTGGTTTGCTTTTCAGGCTGGTTAGCAACGGCGAAATCTATTTTTGGCGACTCTTCATCCCCTTTGCCAAACTAAATATTACAGTGAAATTCCCATTGGAGATTCAGACCCAGCTCTCACTGGCTGCAGAGCAGGGGCTTTACAGAACTGACTGCTGATGAAAAGCCAAGTTTGGGCAACATCTCCAGGATGTATTAACGGGCTATCCATTAAAGAAGAGCTAACAAAGGTCAGAGGTCGATCCAGGTCGTCCAAGGTCACAGCTGAATACTCTGAAACAATGTTCTCCCTCCTTTTAATCATAATTCTACTGATCTGATCGATTCAGGTGGCCTTCTGCTTTCACCTGTCACCTGAAAGGAAGGACTGAAGGAAGAATTAGGCCCTAGTGTGTGTGTGTGTGTGTGTGTGCGCGTGTGTGTATGTCCACTGAGGATATTCTGGCCTCCATCAGACGGACATCTTTTCTTTGGGAAGTGATAGCACACCCTCCTGGTCCACTGGAGAAGTGACAGGTGTGGGTTCTGGATTGCGGGCTGTGGTCATCGAGCTGACAGCTGCCCTCGCCCAACTGCCACCCCATATTATGAAGTGTGGGTGGATAGGTGACTAACAGGAAACCAGGCCAGTAAGTCCTGGTATACTGAGAGATGGTATACTGAGCTTCACTCAAATAAATAAATAAATAAAATAACATTTAATTTTATCATTTATTTCAGATACGGCCAACTCCTAGAGATCCACAGGGTCTGCTTGGTTTTATTATTTCATTTTTTGTGAACTCAATTAGACCCTCAAAACCAGGCGAGGTGAGCTAACTGTAATTTATCAAATAAGTGCTGAGTGAAGGAAAATCAGCAGAACCGTGAAACTCTCCGGGGTCAGGGTTGGCCACGCCTGATTTATTTAACTTTTTTTTTTTACTTTTTTTTTTTTTATGACAAAGACATTTTTCACCCGGTTTTCTCCAGAACAATAGGGTGTAGCCATCGTTGGCGATTCACCTGGGTGTGGTCGTCATTCATCATTCATCTGGTTTCATTCATCATGATCGTATATTTTAATCATTCACTATGGCATTTCATCAGTCAAAAGGAATCTGCATGTTCTTACTAAGGAAGTGTATGGAATTTTCTCTCTTGGTTCTTATAGCAGGTGGTAAGAGAGCCAGGACATTGAGATTACTTTTGCAACAAAGATCTGCTTACATTTACAGCGTTAACCACTCTAATGGTGTGAAACTGTAAGTCACAGAAAAATCTGCAGTCGTTCATCAACCGCTAAAAGATCTCACACCTGATGCATTACAGTGACTTAGAAAGTTTGAAGAAAGTGGAAAGAAATCTGTTTCTTTTAATTTACCGCTGTGGAACAATGTTGGTATGCATCTCTGCCATGTACACCTATCATGTATTGACTCTAAAATAGCAAAGGTGAATTGGTGCACACAAGGGTATTTAGGTTTGAATCTCCTCTAGAATACAAACAGTACAGTATAGCCTAAAAAATGCCAATCCATTTCAATGGAAAGCTGTACGCTCAAACACATACTAATGCTAAAGTACAATCCTGTTTATCCGTGATTGCAAATCCTCTTACAAAGGAGAAACAACGCATTGGAAATCTTAACTTAAAATCCACTCAGCACCAGGTCCAACCCTTAATGCTAATTCTGCTATTTCAGTCTCTCTAAGAGGCAGTGCAATCATCTATGTTTAACCAATCACCCCAGAGGTCCCCTCTAGGTGCCCATTAAGAACAGAGTTAAACACAGCGAGGCATTTGCAGGTGGTACTTTGGAGAAAATGTCTACAGCGTGTAGCAGATGCTGTTGGCCGCCCATCTGGGGCGCTATGTGGATGGCGAGGAGGGCGTGGTCATGTGACCCTCGTCACGCATCTGCAGTTCTTTGCCTGTTTTTCTAAGTGGACCCCGCCCTGAACACACACACATGGATACACACGCTCGCTGTTTCATTTCTCCCTTTTAATTACAGCCGAAGACACAGAAGTTTCAATGAAATGCATTTTATTTACTTTTTCACATTTATATGTTGATTATATAATATATATATATATATATATATTTTTTTTACTAACGTACACTACATGGCTAAAAGTATGGGGGCACCTGACATCCAACACCTCATCAAAAATTATGGAAATTAACATGGAGTTGGTCCACCCTTTGCTGCTATAACCACCTTGACTCTTCTGGGAAGGATCTATACTAGATGTTGGAGCATTGCTGCAAGAAGAAGAGCATTAGCGAGGTCAGGCACTGATTGAGCAATTAATATTGTATCATGGCTTATAGGCCACAATCAAGAGCACCCCAGGATTCAAACTTATGACCTTAAAGTTGCAGTGCCATTCCTCTTGACATGGTTCGGTTTCTTTATCCCTCCAATGGAAGAAATCCACCCAGTTTTAAAAGAATTTTAATAACCTATTGGTTATTAAACTCTCTTCAAAAATAGCTCCTCGTAAATTACATCTTGTCATTCAGAAACATTCAGAAAAGTGTACTGGAAGAATGCTTGTATTTTAAGTTTGAGCACAACCTCTTATATGACTGTGCTTAGTACTCCTCTGTAGACTTCGGCAAAGCAGGCCAATGATGTAATCTGACCTTTTTAACATTTGAGTCTGTCAAGGAAATGATGGTAATGCTTTATGAAGAGAAATCAAATCTGCGCTGGAACTGGTAATTAAAAGTCCCAGTGCACCCCCAGTCCCTGCTACTTATTTCACCCCCTGGTAGATTCTATTAGATTAGCTACTGATCCATGACTGGGTATGTCAGCAAGATGTCATGCATATTTCAGTGTGGGTATGTCTCTAAGGGCAATACGGGTATGTCCAAATGCACTGAACATGAGGATTCAACAGGAAGGAACTGTCACTCGCTATATGTATTTTTTTCACGCACACACACACACACATGCACACACACACACACACAGAAAGAGAGAGAGAGAGAGAGAGAGAGAGTTATGTATTATCAATGAAAGAAAAATGCTATTTTTTCATGTCTAGTGATATACACATTCACATGTAAATAACATTTAAAAATAAGTGCCTGCCCTTGCTATAAATGCATGCATCATACGTGATCAAAATGCAAGGCAGCCATGATTCCAGACTCAGTTTTAAAGAGAGCAAAACAGGAAATAGGCCGATCTTCTTTGTGTAGAGGTCTTACTCAGACATGGGGTAGAGGGGGTACACAGCAACTGTGCGCTCAAAATATTTACAGTTCATCTCTTCAAAGAGATGAAAGAAGTCTATCACCTGATCTCCAAGCCAGACTTCCTGAAAGTCTTAGAACAACATTTCCTCGCTTGTCCTCAGTAGTTAAAAAAAAAAAAAAAAACATATGCTAAAGCTGATATGCTTTACTTATATATTGTATAAATAATTCCCATTTAATAGTACTCAAGATAAGAGACCGATGTGGTGGTCGGCCTTAAATTAAATACAATTAATTATATTCATAGGACATGAGGGCAAGTAGTGGTAGGCAATGCTTCCTACAACTGTTCTAATGCCTGTGGATCTGAAGCTTATCCTAACTTTTTCTTTTTGTTTTTTGTTTTTTTAATCCGCTCTCTCTCGCTCTCTCTCTCTCTCTCTCTCTCTCTCTCTTTCTCAATCTCTTTCTCTCTCTCTCTCTCTCTCTCGAGTTACAGGAAGCTAACTCTGTGACATCACTGAAAAGTTGTGTGCATAAACTCACCGCAAGAATGCAGGGCGTCAGGCAAAGGGAGTGCGCACGCAAACAGAAGGGCCTTTCTTACAGAAGGAAAGGGGGGAGTGTCACACACACAGCTAAGTGAAGGAGGGAGAGAGAGAGAGAGAGGGAGGAAGGGGGAGAAACAGAGAGGGGTGAGAGGGCTGCTCCAACAGAGTAAGCAGGTCCAGGTGAAATGGAGAAGGCAGAGAATACTCCACTCTCTCAGTCCGGGGAACGGATCTAAGCCAGAATCAGCAAGAACTTAAAGTACACACTGGTAAGATGCCACTTTTTTAAATTAACATTCTGTAGCGATGCCAGTATTTCTCAATAAGAGGTCGACGGTCTTGGGCATCAGTGTATTTGGATAGAGTGTGGGAGTAACTTCTACATACAATGTAAACCTACACTTATTCTAAATGTGACATCATGGTACCCGGAGTCAAGTTCAGGACGCTCATAGTTAAATTCAAATGGCTTCAGGTAATACACATCAGGTCCTTTAGGATGGTTGATGTACTGTGGTGCGCCTCACAGGGAATAGATGTTGTAACTTGAGCAGAGCTAGCATTTCTTTCTGTTTCAGTTGCAACTTGTTCAGGTTTCATAACCAGTGGGGTTTTTTTTTCCTTCATTCCATTACACAATATATTTCTTTTTTCCCTTGAGGCGGATGATGTATTATCCAAGCTCTTTTCCTAGGGGTTGAGATACTTGTGGGAGTGCGAAAACGACCACAATTTACCTGGCAATGATAAACGCTCCTTCATCGCCATCTGGACTGCCTCTTCATAATGCACATCCTGCCATTTTTGACATGGCGGACAGACATCGGTTGTTTGCCATGGCGATGTAATAACCTGTTTTCTTTCCACGGGTTGTGCATCAACCTGAGAGGGAGATAAAGAACACGCATAGAGAAATGAAGTCCATTGACTTTCCATTTCGATGTCTTTTTGCCTCTAAAGCTTCCATGAATGAATATTTGAAAAAAAAAAAAAAAAAACTGGGAAATGAAGTTTATCCCCAACCTGGAGCCAACCTCAAAGGTTACTTGTCACTGATTATTGTGTTGGCATGAAACATGTGCAGATTATATCAGGGACAATCAAAGCGAAGGATTATCCTTCTGTGTTTTTTTTTTTTTTAAAGAATAATCAGGGCAGCATTTATGAGCTTTGAATAATCCTCTCTTACTGTAGGTGAATCGTGTAAGTTTTGCAGTTTACCGTTGGTGCGCTCCTGAAGAGCTTATGTGCCCTTTTAAGACTTTTATTTTAAAGACAGTTCCACCACACATTCACTGGATGTAACCAAATCGAATAGTTCCCATTCGCATTTCTGTGCATTCTCTTTCCCCTCATCCAAGTTCTCAAAGCAAAGAGATTTGAGATTTTTTTTTTTTTTTTGCCCCCCTTGGTGGTTATATGCTGGGAAAGAGATCCCTGTTCTGTGCTAATATAAAATAAAACTGTCAGCCTGCCAAAGCAGAGCAGCTATCTCCAATGTGGAGGGAGCTTCTGCGAGGGTACTGTACTTTCAGTTCTGTTTACATTTCAAACTCACACGCTCGGGCGACTTATAAATAGATGAGGTAAAACGAGGGTACTTTTTGTGGGATCCTCGCTCGTCCTCGTCGTGAGAATGGTGTCTGTGCAGATCGGCTCTGGCGGAGATTCATCTCCGCAGCTCAGAACAAGCTTAAGGAATGGCGGCCCGTGCTCGCAGTTCCTCAGGCACGCAGTGAAATTGAACAGGAGCATCTGAAATGCCAAGTGGCGTTCTTCTGAATCGGGATTGGCCAGGACGAGCAGAGTGCGCTGTTGACGGTGGATGAACGGCGCGTCTTCGTGTGAAGGCGAAGTTTGAAAACAAAAATAAAACTGCGTAGGCTGGTTTAAGTGTAATATGACAGCAAAAGCAGCTTCAGATTGTGCTCTTGTGCTCAGCTCTGTTCCCCTCTCTCCTCCAGTCTTGGAGGATGCCCAAAATACTCTGTGGTCATGCCCCTTGACAATCCTCCCTGATGTCCTCTGTGATGTCATGAGCAAATAGTCACGTTCCAAATAATTATATGGCCTGGTTAACATACAGGAGCAACCCTGCAGAGTTCCCATGATGCTCGTGCAGCATAAAAAGGTTGCCACCATGTAACGGAAATACGGTAGGAAAGAATACGCTGCAGAAGTGTGGCGTAGTTGTTGAGTTCTACCATGAGAGAGCAATGACCTTTCAGCTTGAGAAAGGGCCCAGTCAAGCCTTGGAAAGACTGTAGCAGACATTTGTTCTGAACTTTACTGTCAGAAATGTAAACTAAATATTTTGTATAGCAATGCCTGTCTTTATCAAACCATAAGTAGGCAGTAATCCTGCTGAACATTGGTTTTGACAGATAAAATCTTGTGTTTTTTTTCAGCTATTTTGTTGACACTGGATGAGTCACTTTGCAGTTGCTATGCACCCCCAAGCCATACAATACACATTTTTATTTTGCCAGAGGTTACGGTCTTGAAGTTTTGTTCCTTTTTTATTAAGTTCTCTAAATAGCTGTAGCAAAGCACAATAGCCATTCTACTCACATCCTGACTTTGTCTTCAGTCATAAGTGACTTCCTGTTTACTGTTTATCTTGAGGGATATAACACTATGAGGGAAACAAAACCCATTCAGGGTAACATTCAGAGTTAATTTTACTGACAGCTTGTTATGTCAAATGTAAAAAGCTGGTTCAATAAAATTAATTGTGTTTATGATTTTATTTATTTAGTGCTCAGCACACTAAAAGAGGTTAAAGCTGAGATCAAGTACTTAAAACCCGTTTGAATTAAACCAAAAGCACGCATGGGTCTTTTAACTCGCGTCACATTCGGGTTATTAAAATGTCTGCTGTTTTACGGGAAGCAAAGGGAGTGTCAATGACACTCAGCACATTTTTTGACGAGGAGGCTTCCTGAGTCATCACAGATACCAGTTTTGTATAAATGCGTTCCTTCCTTTATCGGATTAATTGTAAGAGCACATGTTTCTAGTTTTATCAACTGACCTTTGCAAGTACTCAGATGACACTTTTGCCTGGGTAAAAAAAAAAAAAAAAAAAAAATGTTGATGGAAAACCAGTTGTTTCACATTTGTAAACCTATGACAATACAAGCCATGCCTTGAATATTATTTTATATCCTTAGTTATTTTGTTAATTTGCCTATTTGTAAAAACATCACTCTCTATTAACATGAAAAGTAGAAGATAATGGCGATTGAACCATTGTTGACAACCATAAACCAACATGCCCGTAACAAAATTTTTGTAATGAACAGTGACATTTTCCCCTCTTTAAAATTATAAAAGTCACTAGCTATGTCACTCAAGCAGTCATTCTACCTGAAACCATGCTGATATTACCAGGGTAGGCTCTGCAGAAGAGCTTTTGTTAGTGCCTTGTACCTTCGATTACTCATATTGTTTTTCAACACGGCAGCAGCAGCAGCAGCAAACGGTTTCCTGTTTGTGCGAGCCGGCTTACACCAGGCAGGAAGTGAAGCCAATGGCAGGCTCGGCAATTTCACACGTCGTTGGCGTGGCCCAAACAAGACGCCTCTTCCATTCTCCTCTTCGCCGCTGGTATCTTTTGGCTGAGGGGCTTTGAGGGGAGCTTTGAAGATCTGCAGTTGTCAGATAACAAAGTGATTCCAGTTTTCATTTGATCCTTCAAACTGCACTTTGATGTGCACCCCTTGAGATTTTCGTGTTTTTTGACTTCCGTCTGCCTCTTTAAATTTTTCTCCAGATTTTTTTTTTTTTTCTTTCTTTCTTTTTGACATCCTCCTAGGAGCTATTACCTCTTTGCAGGTCAGACATATGCAACGACTCACAGCAGCAAACCCAGAGGTGCTGACCCTTTGAACCTGCTGTTCAACAGGTCCCCCCCCTCTCTTTGTAAATTCCTAACGGTCTCTGCACTGCAGTGAATCAAATCTAGGCAGGAATGATCTGCACTGGGTGGAGGAGCCCTAAAATTGAGCAAAGCTCTCCCCAGGCCCCGGACCTGCCACTGTCAGGGCCGGATTCCCCGGAATTTACATCTCCCTCCACAACCCAACCGACAAATTTAATCAGGGAGTCCGGGTCTACCGCTCTGCATTGTCCCTCCCCCGTGGGCAGCCGTGTAGAAGAAACAGGACCTGGTCCTCCAACTTTAATGACAGTCAAGCTAAATAAGACATCTAACTGAAAGAGGAAGGAAGAGAGAGGGGGAGAGAGGGAGGGAGGGAGGGAGGGCTCACCAGGGACCTGAAAAACAACTGGAAATTCATTTCTCTCCTCTTCTGTTTTTTTTTTTTTTCTCCACAGAAATGCCCTCATTCCAACCAGGTTTCCCAGACTCTGAAGAGAGGGGATTAAAATAGAGCAAGGAGGGGCCCCGAGAGAGCGCGATCCTGAGGGGAATCCGTCGCATCTGAACGGGCCATCTGCCTCCGCCGATGCCCCCCGACCTTCCGGGCCCGCCATCGGAAACGCCCGCCCCACATCTCTCAGAAGAACCCCACCGTAAAAACGGCCCCTTCAGCTACCAGGGGGGAGGGGCAGACGCGTGTTTGCTGAAACACTTAACAGATCCTCACAGCTTCAAGGGGCTTACCGGGAAACCTCCCAGCCCCAGCCTTTTCCTGCACGAGATACCACCCTTCTGTTGGACATCCTGTCGAAAAAAACAAAGTATCGACGCTCGAAGTCTAAATAAAAAAAACGAAGAGAAGTCAGCATTAACGATCAAGTGACCCGCACAAATATTTGCTGGTGGCGATACTCGTTTTATGTTTGGTTGTCTTGGAGACACCCGAGTACCTCGCCCCACAGGCTCCGCGTTCAGGAAACAGGCCCTGGCTCTGTCCATGTATGACCTCTAGGGGGAGCTGTGAGCAGTCACGCTGAGTCATGAAGGAGGAGGTGCAGCACTTCTTCAACGTCACGTGGGGCTTCGTGGTGTCCAAGCACGACCTGGGCCTTTACAACACGGTGTGCCTGGTGGTGCTCCTGGCGCTGCCGCTGGTGGTCCTCCTGACCTCCCTGATCGTGTGCTGCCACTGTTGCTGCTGTCGCCACGGCGGCGGCTGCTGCTGCTGCTGCCGTGGCGACCCCACCGGTAGCGCCAAACCCAACAAAAAGAAAAAGAAGGACAAGAGCCCCCAAAATGAGGACCTGTGGATCTCGGTCAAACCGGGACCCATGACCCCGGACAGAATGGCTCTGACCATGGTGTAGCAGGGCAAGGCCTGATCTAGACTGCTCTGTTTTATCTATTTATATCTGTTGCTTTTTTTTACTGCATGGTACATTTGAGGGTACGGACCTGTAGCCACAGTGCTAGCACATTATCCTCAGGGAGGAGACCCTGAATGAGTTTGAATGGGAATCACCACAGTCGGCATGGAAGTCTTTGGGATACAGATTGTGCGGTTAGTACAAGGCAATGTGCATGTGTGTGTGTGTGTGTGTATGTGTGTGAGAGAGAGAAAGAGAGAGAGAAAGAGAAGGAGAGAGGACATGCACATAGGTGTGTATGTATGTATGCACCTATATGTGGGGAAAAGGTAGCTTAAGACCTTGAGACAATGATGTTGGGATGTGTTCAAGGAATGCCATATATGTGCTTAGTGCTTAAATGCTTGGTGGTGACTTAGAGAAAGCGATCGTCTCAAAACGGGTCAACCGGGCTTGATCCACACTTCACACTCGCAGCACTTGTACATTTAAAGCCCATCCTGAGAAATACGTGTGCTCAAAAGACAGAGTAGATTTTGTCAAACGTTTTTGTCATGCTCAGTATTAACGGACGCCCACAGTATTTATAAGCAGCTGTCGCAGAACCTTGTTTATAACTCAAAGCGAGCCGTTGTCTGTTCCAAAAGGAAACGCGGGGGCTTGTAAAATAATTTTAACGTTAGAGCCGCTTGAGTTGACTTCACGACAGCGTCGCATGTCGCATTTCTATCCCGGAACTCTTTCGTGTTCGTCATTCCGGGAGCAGCGCGGAACAGAAAGGAGTTCGGCTCGTTGCGCTAGGAGCCGTATGTGGCCGGCAGCTCCATGAGGCATTTCAGGTTCCACAGCGGGGCAGGCGATGAGAGCGCTGATGCACGTACGTGATCCTCCTGCAGTAGCCCCCCCCCTCCTCCCCCCCTCCCCTTACTTACAGGGAAGCACAGAAGCACAGCATTCAGGGGACCACCTAAAAGAGATGCCTTTTATCCGTTCATCCACCTGCGCCAGATGTCCTTCACACATAATCTGGAATGCTGGCATTACCTTTTACTAATTAAGTAAAGTTTGCATCACATGACCGACCTTTATCGCTTGGTTCACCCTCCTTCCACCCCCAGCCCCCCTTTTCTCCACCACTGTGTCAGTACAACCGATTGTTTGCACTGGTCCCACTTTAAGGCTCTTCCTGCATAGAATGGTTTCACTGTCTGACAAACCCCACCGGACGAATGGCTGAAATTTTGCAGTATTTAAACAGCACCCTGTCTTTTTCTTCTTTTTTTTGTGAACCAAATGCAAAAAATTCAGGTTAAAAACAAAAGAGACCTTTTCAGTCAGCCACTGTAAATATTCAATATTAAATATTGTAAAATAAAAATGCACTGATATTGTTTTTTTTAATCGTTCCTGTCTCAGAGAAGGGGGGGTGGGGGGGGTAGAGGGAGGAGCTTATCCTCGATGGTCTCACTGTGCTTCATTGGGGTCAGAAGAGCAGCCAGCCTGTTTGAACAGCAGAGCTGTGAAATTCTATGTCCCACTAACATTCCGGTCATCCGAGCCAGAGACACTTTTTATGCTTGAAAAGGTTTTTTTTTTTGTTTTGTTTTGTTTTCAGTGTCCTTTGTCCCAAACCAAATGCTGGAAGCGATCACGTTCCAGGTCAATAACCGTGGGCCACGCGTTAACGTTTCGTTTTTCATGGTCATTGTTGTGAAAGTTATGCGCAGAAGACCTGAGAGTTTTACAAAAGAAGGGAAAAAGATATTTTTCTAAATTTACTATTTATTTTATTTTGCTTTATTTCGTTGTTTTGGGGGTTGAGGTTAATTTAATCCATTTGAACCTTTAGAATAAAATTGAAAACAACTGTTGAAATATGTGCCTGTCTGTATTTGGGGGGTTGGGGAAAATGAAAGCAACCTGTTCTTCATCCGGTCTCAAAGATGACCAGTCCGATCAGCCTCACCACCTTTCCACCATGGGCGTAGGTTACACTTCAACTTCGGAGAGAATTCACTCCTCCAGTCTCATGTAGCCAAATGTCAAGCCTCACACTCATACATAGCCTGTCTAGGAACTAATTCATATGAAAATATTGGGGATGACATTGACACCCCCTTGTCTCTCCCCTCAAACCTACGCATACGCTTCCCACACACTTCAACCTCCAGCACAAGCTGTCCCCGTACAACAGCTTTCACAGTAACGAGAGAAGCAAAAAAAAAAAAAAAAAATCCCTCCAGACATGTCAGCTCTCTCTGGAAAAAAAAAAGAAAAAAAGAAAAGAAAAGAAACAATCACACTTTATAAGGAGCCCTGCCGCCCGGCCCTCCTGCTTGTTTCTCTTTGACCTGACAGAGCCGCGCCGCACAGATCGCCTCTAATGAAAGGCCTAACGACCCCCTCGGCAACCACCCGGAGCACCCTCGACCCGCCCCGCAGCTGGAATCGGGAGGGGGGGGGGGGGGGGATTGGCGGCGCTCGTGGACAGGTCCAGACGCCGCGCGAGGTGCGGAGTCGACTCGCAGGGGAAATTCTTCACGGGGTGACGCCACACCGCTGGAACGGAGACACACCCGAGCTGCCCGATCCGGCCCGGTTGCCCCAGACAACCAGCCCTTGTTGCCTTCCATTCAGGGCTCTGAGGTGTGGTCAGAGAAGTGAGAAGGCTCTGCGTCACACAACGCCAAGACAGAGGGTGCTATTATACACATACGAGCTCAGCTCCAAACCCATAATTCTCATAAAGTCTACATTTATTCGCAAGTAGCATTGGTACTCTCCCATTTCTGATTACTTTCTTCTATAATGTTGCAATTTCGCGGCTAATATATATATGCTTCCCTCATGCAGGTATAAGAGAGCTGATAGCGTCTAGTCTTCATCCTAGGCTTTTGATTGCCTTTGGAACCTGTTACATGTTCGCAGTCGCTGGAATAAAATAATCACTTAAAACATAATTTCATGACTTGAATATTGACGGCGCTGTTGAAGTTACCACACTACCCAAAGCATCATTCATAGCAAACGAACGCAAGGCTGGAGCAGGGGGATTATTCAAACAGGCGACTCTTGAAGTCGTAAGAGCGAGCGGTTGCATAACATTTCAATCCTCGTTAGGGTCGGTACGCCATTAGAGGCAATTTTGCCCTCCGGTGTTTTCACAGGCTCCGACATCTTGTTAGAAATCGGTTATTTGCAATCAGCGCTGGGCAAGAACAGGTCATTATGTGGGCTGCCGCTACGCGGCTTCTATTGCAGCACCGAAAGAGATGTTCCAAAGTGCCCAGCCGCCTCGCAAGCCCACGTCAGCAACGCTCGCACCGCGCCATTGCCTCATGGAACGGCTGTTTGGGTGAGTTATTTAATCCATTTGAACCTTTAGAAAAAATTGAAAACAACTGTGAAATATGTCCTGTCTGTTTTGGGGTTTGGGAAATGAAGCAATGTTCTTCATCCAGTCTCAAGATGACCAGTCGATCAGCCTCACCACCTTTCCACCATGGGCGTAGGTTACATTTCAACTTCGGAGAAAATTCACTCCTCCAGTCTCATGTAGCCAAATGTCAAGCCTCACGCTCACACATAGCCTGTCTAGGAACTCTCGCAACCACGCGCCATTGCCTCATGGAAACAGCGTCTTCACCGATTCACTCAACGGAAGAAACCGACGCTCTCGCTACAGACTTCGCAACGCTCATTCGGAAAACCGCTCACAATTTTACATCCTCACCAGTCATACAGAAAAACAGAAAAAAACGAACCTGCCCACGAGACTTTTAGCACGAGCCGGGGCGTGTTTTGTGGGGCTATCTGTGCCGTTACAGCCGTTTTAAGGTCACGTGACTGAAAAAGACTATGAAAAAGTGTTTTTTTAGAGATGTATTTATGCTAATGGCCTGATAAATTTAAATTCTATCGATTCAAATTCAAATCTGTCCTCTACATTTGCTGAACTTCACAGAAATAAATTAGTTGTTTACCGCAGTAAACATTCTGTGCCAAAAATTAGCCGAGACATAGTTAGCTTTATATTTTCAACCGCATTATATAATATTCAACCTATGAAAAACCTTTGAAAATGTCTGGTGAAGAGATGCCAGATCCACATCAATATCAAATGTGCATCTGAATTAAATTTAATATTTTACAATAACATTAGAACATATATATTTTGGAGGGTATACTTTCTCATTTTGTCTCAAGAGGATATTTTTAAAAGAAACTGATTTTGACACCTCGTATTGTATATGAATATACTTTTTTTATCAAATGCACCAGAAATTCAAAATGCAACTGTACCAATGCTGTTTTTTTTTTGTTTTTTTTTTAACTTAGTGGTTACTGTGTAATTAGCTCCCAAACATCAAAACATTTCAGTGAACTGTGAATTGTGACAGAAACATCTCTCAGAGACAAATTATGTGATGATCATGTCTTCAGTGATCAATGTGGTTTTCATATAGTTTGTATATTTCAACACATCCTATGCAATAGACAGGATGTATGGCACTCAACTGAAAGTCTCTGCTTCCGATAACTTATCTCTACTGCACCTGTGATACCAAAATAAGTCTCTTCATGCCTGAATACACAGGAAATGCTATTGCGCTGAACACACTGAAGTGACAGATGTTCATCTGGGTGTGCATTGGAGAGCCATGTTCACTTGTTGACACACCCCTCATGATCGATAGCGTCTGTTTGTAATGCCATGGTCATTTTTTTAACACCCTGCCATCAAAAATGTTTCCAAAAAGTCTTATTTACAGACAAGCTACCCATGTGTCCCGCTGACTGGATGTAAATATGAGAAAGTTGTGTAAGTCGCTCTGGATTTAACTTACACTAAATGCCCATAATATAATGTGAGAAATATAATGAAAAGACTAGGTATGTACACACTCAAAGAACTCTTCGTTTTGGAACCAAAAACAGGTACCAGAAATCACTTCTTTGAGCCAACAAAAGGCTTTGAACTGCGGGAAGGTGCTTTGATTGCTTCAAACCAGCGAGTCTCACATGGAGCACAACAGCTCCACCCATTCCGGAGTTTGCATCCTATCATTACTTAATAGCAAAAGAAGAGTCCCGGTGTTTCTCCGACACAGTTGGACCCTTCGTCAGAACGACAGCCTCCTGCTGGAGATTATAATGACAGTAAAGCCGCACGTCGGCGGTGGAAAACGGGAAGCGCTCTGAGAGTGGGAATTGCGAGAACGGGCATTTCTGTTTGAAAGCAGCGTGAGACGCGAGCGCGAGCCGTTCGTTGCATTAAAGTCGGACATCTGGCAGGACGGCCTCTGGCTGTTTCCCCGCAAGCTTTCGCTGAGCGCCGGCTCCAAAATGCGCATCGGAAAGAGGAGCTAAAACACGTCTCGATAAATCAGCGTCTCTAATCAGGTCATCTCTGCGACTGCCGTTATGAAATTAGCGGCGCTTCGGACTGAAGCTCGCCTTTTCATTCCCGAGAACAAATGATGACAAACAGAGGTACGGAGCGAGCAGTCTCATTCAGTTCGGTTTTGATAAACGTCTCAATTATAGCTACAAGCTACAGTTACAGCGGCCCGTGTGTTTCCAATTTCAAAGTGCAAACAGAACAAACAAACTCAACATATTTATTTAGCTTACGTCCTCCATCATAGCACTCCAACAAACACATAATGCATTACATTTCAAGGGGCTTAATGAGAGTACCAGACGGCTGGGGCACAAATGCAGTGCCACACGCACAGTATATATTACAAAATCTTAGCTGAGGATATATCGCACAATGTATCATACACGTGTTATCAGATATTTGATATGTCTCAAGGTCATCCCCTAACGTGGTGCTGACCAAAACAAGAACCAAAAAAAAAAAAAAAAAAACTAAAATAACATTTTTTATTTTTCTTTTTAAAGCGTACACACACACACAAAGGTCAGGGTATTTAAAGAGAGCATGCCTGGGAAGAGACTTGGGGGCAGTCAGAGTGAAAGTGGGTGGCGATCCTGACAGGGTGATGACGACTCCTCGCGTAGCGTATGACGTTGGGGGCGGGGGGATGGGGGGGCAGCTGGCCCTGTGAGCAGTCTGGGAGGATGCAGCAATTACAGAGGAGGGTGTCACTGATCTGACGCTTCCTGACAGCTAGCATTCTGCTCCTCCGCGTCTCTGAGGCAGAGTGACAAAATGGAGGCCAGGTTTATGAAGGCTTCTTGATGACGCACCGGTGATTTATCGCACACGTTTCAGTTACGTGCTTTTGCGTACATATTAAGGAACGTGAATGGCACCGTTTTTACGAAGGGTCTCGAGCACTGAAAATTGCTCGATTTTATGGATACTTCATGGATTTTTTATTTGATGATCTATGGCATCATCCATGTTAAACACGGCTTGCTATGATATATCAAACTAAAGTATCAAAGTCCTATTACTGAAGGCATATGTGGTGACTCAGCACATCCAGTCTTATAGTGTCTGGCAACAGTGCATTATGAAGGCCCTGCGACACTTACAAAGGTATCATGCAGCTATTATGAAGGCATAATGTAGTTTCTATGTGCTCCGGTTTGTACAATGCGTCACAAAAAATACAATAAAAGCGGCCTATTTCAAAGTGTAAGTACATACAGCACAAGCAGCACAGTTCGGTACAGCGGAGAGATCAGCAACCCTGGGTTGTGGAGAAGTACCCTGTGGTTTATGCTCTGTCCAAATCCTTAATAACTTAATTGGATCAATTATGCGGCTGGATAAGCGCAGGTGACCAGTTGCTCGAGCAGCTTCAGCATTTCAATATATTGGAAGCCCCGGAAAATCCGCAGGATTATGGCACTGCAGGAGCGGTGTGGCCTACATCCAGAAAAGAACAACATAAATTGCGTATGGAAATGGAAACGGAGGGGCTTAGAATCATTAGTATTCAGCCCGGTTTGAACGTGAGGTGTGTGAAAGTTCCCAGTGCTCTTTGCTGCCCCCTGGTGGGCTTATTTGGCCGGCGCCGTTCTCCTCTTGTCCGCCAGCGACCGCCGCTTCCTGCCCGACGCCGGGCCGCCGGCGCCCGCCGGTCGGATCTTCATCTCGGTGAAGTCGAGGGAGACGAGGTGGCCCTTCCACGGCTCCCAGTTAACCCCCTGTCAGAGGAACAAGACGGGGACACACCAGGGACAAACAGGGACAAACCTCAGTATATCCTCATTCAGTATTTACTCTGTTACCTGGAATAACATATTAGAATATTACAATACCACACGTTGCTCTCTGTTTATTCATCACTGCAGAAAATTAGTGATTCAACCCGGGTACTACTGCTTTACTCAGATTCTTTGCGTTCCAGTTACTTTAAAAAAACCTGGTCCAGTTCTCCTCACAGTTTCCAACAGTAAGTACAATATCATTAATTACCATTTTGACATGCGCATACACACACACACACACAGGCATACACACACACGTGCACACACACAAACACACACGCATAGATATAGTACAGCTAAGATTCATTCCCCTAATGCCACAATTGTCTCTTCAAAAGACACCTTTCCCGTAGCTTCATAACGCATCCTTAGCATCCGCACACATTTTCCTTGTTAACCGTCAGTGGAGAATGGATAGGAAATGATAGCAATAAACTCCCTCCTGCACCTTTGAGACGCATTGGCTGAACTGCGCTTTTTATGGGACATGATAGATTCAGGGCATCAGTATTCCAAGCTTTCACTGGATACCTGCAAAATAATCTCATACAGTCTCCAGTCGGCAATAATTCTGAGGGACATTCTGCCCTCTGCTGGTTGCTGTTGACATTACACCCCCCAAAAAAATGCTTGCTTTCAACATGTCATTATCCCCTGGCTTTGAGCCGAGTCTCTAGGAAATTTGTATTGTGGTTTTCAGTTACCTAGCGTCCCAGTCAACATATCATTTAATTATCACCAGGTACAAATTTCATTTCACACGCTCACAGTGTGTTTCTACGCGTGTCTCAGGCTTTTTCAAATATGCTTTTGTTTCCCCTTTATATCTGAATGAAATTCTGCGAGTAGTGGCAAGGTTGAGTTGTGCCTCTGACTGAGAATAGAGGGCCGGATGACAGCTGGATAACAATTATAGCACATTGTTTGGAATGGCCAAAAAAGAAATTATATGCAAATTAAATTCATTTTAATGAACAATGGAAAATAAAAATGTTTGACCTTTATTGGATTCACATTGTGCTCCAATCAGTACAGAAATGAGGATAGGTCTAGTGGAGTTTGTTCAGACTACGCATTCAAAGTTGTTAGTCACAACTTTTCGGAAACACCCAGGCCAGTTAACATTCCGTCTAACCCGATGCTCTACAGTGCTTCTTCGCTCCCGTGTCCAACCAGGAGAAAGAGTATTCAAGCGGACAGAATCCTTAAAAAGGGTCAGCGATATTTTAAAACGTTGGCTGTCTCACCATGCTGTGTCTGACGTCCCCCCACTTCCCGTTCAGGTTGGCGAGGTGGCAGTTCTTGTACCACCAGGCTCCGCGATGCGTCAGGGCGCAGTTCCCCAGGGCGATGTCGTTGTCCGAGTCCACCGTGGAGAAGGGTCTTCCCTGGTGGTAGGTCATCGCGTCCCCTGGGAATCAGCCACGGTTTAGATTCCCAGCGCAGAAATGCACAAGTTTAACATCCGACACCCGACAAACTCAATGCTTCATTAGCTGAATTAGCTAAAGATGAATCGCAGAACACACTGTATTACACTACAGAGGGTCACGCTTAGAAATGCTTCACACTGACTGTCATTTCAAAAAATTAAAACTCTTCTGAAAAGTTTGTACCTCCAAATATTAATCACGTATAAATTACGACAGTCAAGTGACAGTGACTGACGATGTCATCTCTCTGCGACCCCTGGGCTGACCTACCAGCATTTCCTCTGTAGTTGCCGACGGTTATCCTGTACTTCTGCTTGGGCGGTGCTAGTTTGAAATTGTCGTAGACCGCGTATGCAGATTCAGCACCCTGCTTCAGGTCCACACGCAGCTCATACTGGGTTGGAGTGTTGGTCAGCTCGTAAATCTTCTCTAAGCCTGAGAGAAAACAAAAAAAAAAGGAGTCAGCTAATAAAGGTTGAGTTGGCTACACACCAATGACACTCCACAGCGAGCTGGATTCATGAGCTACGGGGTATTTTCTGTTTGGCAGGTAAATATCGTGATAAATGGGGGGCATAATTCACTGAAAACCATAAAAATGGCAACGGTAATTTAGCCAGCACATAACTCTATTGATGTTTCTGTGCGGTGTTTTCAAAATGTCCTCGCAATGTTACCGCAGCGTCAAACTGCAGTGTTTTTGAAGCGTTGTGAGGACATTTTCAAGCCACTGCACAGAAACTTGTGAGCTATGAAATGCAGCCCTTTTTCTGTGTAGAGCAGACCACTGTTTGTAGCTACTGACCCAGCCAGAATTCATCAGTCAGGTCCCCAAAGCCTTGGACGTACTGCCTCCAGCGCTTCATGAAGTCCAGCTTCCCGGAGGTCCGTCTCTGAAGAACCTGGAACAAGGCAAAAGGGCCGCCATTCAATTGCAATGCACATATTCGGCTCATTCAATTTACATTGCGCTTTGGATTCAACTGAAAAAAAAAAAAAAAACACTGCTCTTGCTAACTCTGTAGCACCCAATACATAGAACCAACACAATTACAATTACTGATCCAGTCCAGTCTGTCAATTTGGATGACTGCATGTAGACTTCTCACATAAACCCTGGCAAATTAATTAGCCATCCAGATGTGGTCAAAATCTGACCAGTTACAGATTTTACTGTGAAAGGACCTTATTTTCACATGCAATTACTTTGTAGTGAAATGTATTATATAATGATGTGTTCCTATGCACAGACTGTGGAAACATAAGGATTGAATGTTTCTTTTTTTTAAATGGACCAAAACCGTGGATATCCTGAAACAAATACACACTCACTGGGGAGTGCCCAGAGTTCTTCAAAAGTGTCAAAACTTCATTAGTTTCCTAATCCTGGCTGCATTCTGAGAGTGTTCGCTGGCCGCTCTCCATGAGCAGCCCGGAGTCCACTTACGGCCCAGCCACCTCCGTCTGTGGCCATGTCACAGTACACTTGTATGGGCTTGGAGCGATCGTTGTTGACGTAGATTGTATAGACCCCGCTTTCCGAGTTCCCGTTCGTCATGATCTGAGTGCAGTCCATTGGGAAGGGGTAGGCCAGGCCCACTGAGAGAGAGAATGGAGAGAAAAGGACATCAGTTTATTTTTAAAAGCCTGATCTTCACTTGCAGCTTCGTCACTTCGGAAGACACAATGTAACGCTGGTCAAAAGAGGAAATGAGCTAATGCTAATGATAAAGGGAAATAACACACTAATCAAACCTCCTTCTCAGCTGAGGTATTTATGTGCATCGATGGGAAGTACAATACTTTGTTCTCCTTTCTGATACTTTAGCACCAGAATGCATGTGTGTGTCTGTGTATGCATGTCCGTTTGTGTGAGTGTGTGCGTGTGTGTGTGTGTGTGTGTGATACTTTAGCACCAGAATGCATGTGTGTGTCTGTGTATGCATGTCCGTTTGTGTGAGTGTGTGCGTGTGTGTGTGTGTGTGTGTGTGTGTGATACTTTAGCACCAGAATGCATGTGTCTGTCTGTGTATGCATGTCCGTTTGTGTGAGTGTGTGCGTGTGTGTGTGTGTGTGTGTACGTAATAAAGTGTGCATGTGCATTTGAGTGTGTATACGCTGTGTGAGTGTGTGTGAATGTATACGTGTGAGTGTGCGTATGTATTGTGTGAGTGCGTGTGTGTGTGTGTGTGTGGGTGTGCGCAATGCTCTTGTGTGTGAAATACAAGCAAATGTGCATCTGTGTGAGAAACAGTGAAGCCAAGCCGGTAGAATGAAAGTCGATGAGTGCTTAAATTGTGCATCCTTGATATTATCAGTGAGGTTTTGATATCTTTGCCAGTTTTAGATTTAGCAATAACTGTCATATTGATCTCCTCCACATTCCAACTCCCCAAAGTGAGTCCAGGCTATACTTCAGCGGGCCACGTAGCGCAATGAATCCCGCCCTGTTCCTGGAGATTTTACCTTCCTGTAGGCTTTCACTCCAACCCTAACAAAGCACACCACATTCGACAGCTTGAGATCTCATCGAGCTGCTAATTATTATTAGCTAATTATTAGGCGTGCAGGATTATGGTTGAAATGAAAGCCTACAGGACAGTAGGTCTCCAGGAGAGACGTAGACCGTCGCAGGGTGGTGCTTCAGCCGGCTCGTTACCTGTGCTGAAGGTGGTCTGAACCAGACGGCTCCTCTTCGCCCCTCTGTAGGCCAGCAGGGTGACGACGTACCTCTTCCCCATGTCCAGGCCTGCCAGCCCAAAGCTCTTCTCTCCCGCTCGCAGCTGACGCTCCACAGCCTGCACAAGACCCACGGCACTCACAGTTTTCAGTACACGTGACAGACAGGTGCAGACCATCGCGTGGGCACCCCAATCTTGATCAGGGGGTTGTACCACAGATACATTTACATTAAGCCATTTAGCAGATGCTATAAAAAATGAGAGACTTACAAAAATGTAAACATAAGCTTAGGCTCTCAGCACAAGATGGGTGGGCCGGGTTAGGTCACGGACACCAAAATAGTACCCTGGCCCCACCCCTGTTCGTAGCTGAACCATCACACCCTATTGTGAATTCCCACCAACTGTAGGTAGCTCTGGCTCACCTAGTTCTGCATAGGCCAACCTGTATGAATATTTTTGGCTACACTGTTGGTCATCAGTGTCACAACTGGCAGCACTAGTCAGTGTACCTGTATAAACCTACAACATACTATTAAGTCCCAGAATAAGTGTAAGTACAAGATTACAGAGATTGAGAGAAAATGGGTTGGGGGGGGGGGGTATAGTGTTTGCACTGTAATGTAACATAAGTGAGGCTTGCAAACCCATAATAAATGCTTTCAGAGTTCAGTGTTCATTGAGTGAAGAACAGGTGAAATGTCATTGTATGGTGGAAGATAGACAGTGATTTGAGTGTCTATGTTCTTGTGTCTTTGAGCATTATGTACCATGGAGCTCGATTAGAATTGCTGCTGTACGTAAGGGTGCGAAAGTGTGTTAGCTGCAAGTAACACTGATGCAGTGGATCAAGGGAGACTGCAAGGCAACAAAAAAAAACAGGTGTCTGTTTTTGAACAAGTTCACTTTCTCAGCTTCATTAAGACCTGACACTGTTTAAAGACAGCCTGTTTCATAATAAAAACAGAGAGATGTAGTGCAAACACGGCGTGATGCACACCCTTCGAACGGTTATTCTTCGCAACCTAAATCGTAAATTCCTGACTGAAGTCAAAACGGCATTTCCCAGAGGTGTTCTGGAATGGTTGACCATTGGTTTCCAGCATGCCGTCAACCTGTTATTGCCATCTATGAGGACTGCTCTCTTTACAGTGAAGGTGATTTAGATGTTTGACATGAGTAAATAAATGTTGAAGCACATAGGACTGTACGTGGCTATACAGTATGCCATATGTTGTGAAGATAAATATAAGGTGTATCTTATGAAAGCACTGCGTATGACATCACCTTTTCCTGCAGTATTTCTACCACCAGGTCTTAGTATTTGTTGAGTTTTTTAGCACTGACATTATGAGACACAGTGAGAACTGTGATCCCTATCCTGACTACTACATAATGCCATGTTTATACAGTACATTCGTAGAAGAAAAAAAAATGGTTCTGATCGGGTTCTTTGGCTCGTCTCCATAAGGTAACCTCTTTATGGAATCCTCTATTGTTGGCGGGAAAAGTGTGAATGCTCCCAGATGGAACCCTGGAGCTAGAACCTTTGATCTAGACAGGGTTCCTCAGTGGAGACACAGAGGAGCCTTCTGGAACCCTTTCTTCCGAGTGCGTCAGATTGGTGAACACAGTACACATTCACGTCAGCGAATGAGTGCACCTTACCTGACCGCTTCCATCCTCCGCTCTGTACGTGAGGATGTACCCATCGATGGAGGCCAGGGGGGACTTCCACGTCACGGTCGCGGCGTCCTTCTGAATGCCTGAGGCCTTGAGGTTCGAGGGCGCGTCGATCTCTGAGGCAGAAAGAAGGCCAGAGCAGGGTCGCAATGCGCAAAGAGCGAAAAGAAAAAAAGAAAAAAAAAAAGAGGAAGTTTTCACGTTTGTCTTTGTGACTCACGCAGCCACACAGTTCTCTGAATGTTTACCCCCAATGCCGTCAAAGATAGGCAGCCCAACAGATTATTCAAAACAATTCGTCTGCTCCGGCAAATCGGTCTCATTTAAGCACCAACGGGCAGGCGCTCGCTCTCCTCCGCTTGGAAATATTAGAGATGATTAATTGCTTTGTGTTTGTTTCGATATTTATGCCCCCGCTGTGTAAACTATTTCATGGTTTGGTACATGCAGGCGATGGACCTCAAAATGTCCAATTCTCCAATTATTTACCGGGTTTCTAGGAAAAGGATAAAAATCGACAAGTAATGAATTAAAGGCCACGGCAATTTGGTCGCATTCACGCACAGTAAAATTCTCGAATTGACAAAGAAAATTGTGATTAATGGTCTTGTGGTGGGGTTAACACGAGGACATTCCTGTCTGTATGGGGACACATCCTGGCTGAAGAGATGCCTTATAGCTGCAGACAGGCTGGAAGATGTACAATCGTACAGTTGGGGTGCTGGCCATCCTCAAAGAATATGCTTTCTTGCTTTGCTTCTTTTGCATACCTGGATTCAGTGTTGGACCACCCCAAGTACACTCCACACCCCTGCCCCTACTCCTTTCCCCCACCCCACCACTGCACTCAGAGAATTACTCAGAAACAGACAGACAAACTCTTACAAAGTTTTAGAGGCATGCATGTCAACACACCACAAATGATTAATTACAAAGGTTAATTAAAAGAGAAGCTCTTAATTTTTTTTTTTTTTTTTTTGATTTAGGTTATTTCAGTCATTTTTAGATTTAGACACAGAAAAAACTGCACTCTGTGTCAATACTTCAGTAATTTATGCACATTTCCTGAAAGAGGGAAATAATAAAGTATGAAAGACACTAGAGGCAGATTTTAATCATTTTTGTATCTATTTTTAATTGAGGATATAAAATTAAATAAAAGAAGATATAAAAATGATTAGTATCTGAATGCTGTCTTTTTCCCCCACTTTATTCTTAGATTTAGACCATCGTGTGTCTTTAGACCTGTCTCAGTCACTCAAATTTAAAAAGTTGTCACAAGCACTATTTACCAGCTTTTTTTCTTCCTTTCAAAAGAAAAATATAAATAGTTATGAACACTTTTTTTGTCTGATACTCCAGAGGGTTAAAGGTCCATAATTTAGAACCATCCCATTAAAAATGTTATGCCTCTGATTTTAATAACAGGCTATTTAAGCAGGCTCTCTTATCCAGAAAGCCTCAAACAGATTTTTGATTTTTTTTTTTTTTTTCACGGCATCCATTTATACAGCTGGAAATATACTGAATCAATTCAGGTCAGGGTACATCAGCAGCATCCTGCCTGGGATTCGAACCCGAGAACCTTGTAACCCGTCAGGTTACAAGCTCGGTTCCGCTACCATTATACTGCACTGATTTTGCTCCAATTTAAATTAAACGTGTGTAGTTATGGACCTGTCTCGGCCTGTGTGGACGTCTTCCTGCTGGCACGAGAGCCCTTCACAGCCCAGACGTAGACGGTGTAGACGACTCCGGGCCGCAGCCCGGTCAGCCTGTAGGAGGCGCTGTCCGCCCCCACTGGGATCTCCCGGCTGGAGCCATCAGCGGAGGTGTAGCTGATCACGTAGCCGTCGACGTCGGCCCGCACCTTGTCCCACGTCACAGTGGCGGTGTCCTCTGTCACCTCCCTGGTCACCAGGTTAGTGGGAGCGTCTAAGTCTGAAGAGCCGTTAGTATAAAATAGCAAATGATGAATCGGTACATGCTATGGGGATGTATTAATAGCACATTTGACTCCAGCAATGAGTGATGTTGCGTGATGGATCATATTGGGTTACTTCTATTTGCCAGTGACATGCTGACTCACAAAGAGAAGCAGAAATCTAAATATATTTTCATCCAAAATTTTTAAATATAAGCATGTATGTGTATGTGGATGTTTTAAGCCATGTTTTTTTTTCTTTCTGCGTGAGAAAGAAGGTTGACGGATTTTAAATGAGTCAACTACCTTGATGGAAATTGTCTTTGGATACACTCTATAAGCTTCATTCAGAAATATATTCTGGTGAAACCAATCAGCGCATAGTGCACACATAGCCAATATAAGATCCTTGCATTGCGCACATGAAGGAAATGTCATTACATGTCACTGACAATAGCCACCTGTATAAATAACTAGAAGCATGCGTCTCCTTCCCTTCAATTCTCATACACACAGCATGGAAAGAGATTAATAAAAATGGGGAGTTATAAAAGAAACATGCATGTTTGAACTGCACATAGTTATAGCAGTTTTATTTTAAATGTATCATTTAGACCCTCAAAGTAGCCTACAAGCAAGCCTGTTTTATCTTTTTTAAACATGGCACTCAAGAGACATAAGTCCACTCATGTTCTCTATGCTTTTTCATCCTTCTTGAAATCTAAATATTGTTACATATTATTTTGTTAGATTTTACTGCACACTTGTGCCACAGTGGCTTTTTTAAAAAAAACCAACATGGCTCTTATGAAAACTAAGTTTCAGACATTATTATTATTATTATTATTAACATTGTTATTTTAAACTTTGTGAGACCACCCCGTAGATCTTTTTACATTCGAATATTTAGACAAGTTATGGACCTGTCTCGGCCTCTGTGGACGTCTTCCTGCTGGTGCGGGAGCCCTTCACTGCCCAGATGTAGACGGTGTAGACGACTCCAGGCCGCAGTTCACTCAGCCAGTAGGAGGCGCCCTCCGCCCCAACTGGGATCTCCTCGCTGGAGCCATCAGCGGAGGTGTAGCTGAGCACGTAGTTGTCGATTTCGGCCCGCACCCTGTCCCACGTCACAGAGGCGGTGTCCTCTGACACCTCCCTGATCACCAGGTTAGTGGGAGCGTCCAGCTCTGAACAGCCATTGGTACAGGCGCCATTTTAATATATTAGCATAATGGCTTGGATGCTCAATTACAAGCCTGATATTACTTCATGTTCCTCTCAGCTGTCCCTACCTTTGAGAATTTAGACTTTCAAAACATCTTTAAAAAGACTAAATAACGTTTTCCTGTTTTGAATGCCAAATGCAACATATGATACATTTATATTTTTACCATGTATTTTTAATGCTATAACTAAATATATTCATTTTTATCCAACATTTAACTAAAAAATGTCACAGGATCACAGAATGAAGAGAAGTAGCTGCAGACTTGTATGCTTTCCATAGGCTCCACATGACAGAGATCATTTTAAAGTTGTGACGTGCCTAGAAGTGCATTTGATTTCCATAAAGGTTTTTAAAAAAAGGAAATTAATTAAGCATTTTTAGTGCAGGAAATATTAGCTGTATGTTGGAAACATTTGATAAATGTTTGAAAACCACTAAATAAAACACTTTTATAAAATATTTTGACAGGTCAAACATACATATATAGCTAGAAAAGTTTGTATTTAGAATTGCTGTTTAAAACCAGTGATATACTTTTTTTGGTTAAATGAAAAATAAAAAAGGGGCAAATGTATGAAATCTGCTCTCGAGTATTAATGTATTGTTATGCTGCATTTGGCACAGCTTATTCCTGACTGAAAGGTTATTTTATTTCTGAAAATGAGAATAGACATACAAACAGTTATTCTGGAACGTTCTGTTCACACACTATGTGACCTGACGTTAAAATAAAATTCCCTCAGAAATTAATTCTATGTCTTATTAGGTTTAAATCCGGGTTGAAAAAGCTTTAAACAGATTTATGTTTAGATTTTAGAGTTATAACCTAGAAAAAAAATGTATAGGCTCTCATTTTTAAACAGCCCACTGTGCCTGCTCTTTGGGAGATTGGGTTCAAAGGCAAACAAAACAAGCCTCTGTTTGAACTCCGATCGATGCGTGATTTATACGGTAAGTTATGGACCTGTCTCGGCCTGCGTGGACGTCTTCCTGCTGGCGCGGGAGCCCTTCACAGCCCAGACGTAGACGGTGTAGGCGACGCCGGGCCGCAGCCCGGTCAGCCTGTAGGAGGCGCTGTCCGCCCCCACTGGGATCTCCCGGCTGGAGCCATCAGCGGAGGTGTAGCTGATCACGTAGCCGTCGACGTCGGCCCGCACCTTGTCCCACGTCACAGTGGCGGTGTCGTCTGTCACTTCCCTGGTCACCAGGTTAGTGGGAGCGTCTAGCGCTGAGGAACGGTACATTCACATTGTGGCAACGATATGATCATATCTGGATGACTGGTAGAAGGTGACTTGTAACTGTAGGTACTGTATTTCTTGTCAGGGCCAGCTGGTATTTTTCTTTGACCGTTTGTTTTAGTGAAGCAATATCAATTATTTTAATTTACAATGTATTATTTTTCCACCTCACCGAATTATGATTTACTAAAATTGATTTTTAATATATTGTTAATGCTTTATTTGTATTACTTTTTTTTACTTTTCTTACTCATTTATCCAACTACAGCTTCTTGCTCTTATTATATTTTCTTGTTTAAATGTTGCTCTAATCAAAATTATTTTAGGAGTAGTAAGACTGGTAGTAGTCCTAAAAATGCTACAAATAGTAGAAATAGTAGTACCATAGATTCTACTGACACACCAGATAATCAGCACTGTACTCTTAAACATTTAAATTCCTGCCTCCCTATTGGTCAAGTAAAGAAAAACTATTTGATGCATCTTCTGAAAATTAAGTGCTACGACCAAGAAAGATACTGCGGTAAAGTATATTCTGTACTGTATTAAAACAAGCAGAGAGAACGGAAGGAACACTGAAGCAGAACATTTGGTGAGCGTTCAGAATCTGTGGTGGTACTGCTGGTGATAATGGGATAATGCTAAACAGATGCTGTTATCCAGGACAACTTGCAGCACTTATAAGTGCATGCACACATGCTGTGGAAGATTAAAACGGCGAAGAACAAAATTAGTAACATTTACATCGAGCCATGAAGTCAAACCAGGCAAAATGCAATTTTAGAACATGTACGAAACTTGGTTTGCAGAGAAAGGAAACCTCATCTGTCAAAGATAGTCCTAGTTATCCCCATCCGTAGCTTGATTCCCAAGGTTGCTGAGTAAAGGCATCTTCATCCTTAAAAAAAGGCCCTAGACCAACAGAGGGTCTCCTGGGGGTGATTGAAGGAACTGTAGGGGGTGTCCGGTCAGCTATAACCCCTTTTAAACTTATGGTTTGGGGTCCGCTGGATGACTTGGAGCTTGGGTGTGGGTCCCCAGATCAGAAAAGGTTGAAAACAGTCGAAAAGATTGCAAACCTCCCGTGCCCTAAAGGACAGGTCAGCCATCTCCAGGACACACCACGCTCACATGAAAACGGAGAAACGGATTGCAGTTCCTGAGGATAATCTCTCTTTGAGCACTAAAGGGATGACTCCACAGCTCTTCCCCGGCGCCGCAAGCTAAACCCTCTGGGTTCGTCCAGAGCCGACCCGAGTCACTCGAGCAAGACGGGCGCGTCAGCGCGGGGGCCTGAGTGACGGCCAAGGTTCCCCCCGGCGACAGCGCGAAGACAGGCAGAAAAATGGACGACCTCGGACTGCCACCAGGGGTCTGCTTGTGTCCTTGTGATGCAAACGGTGATATATAACGGCACAGCTCTGCTTAAAAGCAAGATGTTGGGTTTATTCTCGGTTGCGTCTTATTCACTTATTTATGGTACGTTTTTAGGCTATTTATTTGTATAGAGTTTTGTACAGAGACACTCTCATAGGCATTTGATAAACAATATGCTGGAGAACTTATGAATTGTCCTCCATTCTTCACCTGCTAAATGTGATGTCACCAGTGGAAGATGTATGGTTTGTTTCATTTTTTCTATTAAGTTAACCAGCTTTCATTTTTAGGACCATAAGGCCCTCTCCAATTAAGTAAGTAACACAGAACTGTAAACTATAAATTTGACTTTAACGTTGCATTTTGCTGTACTGGAAACATAATTAATAATGTCAATTGCTATCCAGATGCTTTGTCACAGCTGTGGTCACGTTACAGCAGAAGAGATTAATTAATTTGAAGAATTTACTGATTTGTACTGAAAATAACAAAAATATAAAAAATTTAAATCTCACTTGCAGAAGAATCACAAAGCTCTTATAAACATTAAAATTCTGAATATCTATCAATCAAGTACACTTGAGACCAGCAACCTGAAAGCAAGGTCGTCAAAGTGTGTTGGAGGACTAATGGCACTCTCAAGATACACACGCGTACTTGAAATCAATTCTAGGTAGCTCTGGTGTCTGAACACCATTATAGAAAGTCTTTGCCAACTGGTAGGGACTGAGTATCTCTGGATAGGCTTGTGTCTTCATGGGGAAAATAGGCTCACAAACATCCAAACAGACGACAATGGCAATGTCGAATGGCACTCAACGCCCAACCAACTGTTGAATGACAAGGCTTCAACTGAGCAAGAGCAAAAAGTGGGTTATTCTCATTTACGAATACATTGCAGGTGTGAAGATTCTCCTCCGTTATGAAAATGCGACCACCTAACTTCATCACGGGATAACTCAGGCCCAGCGAGACCCGCACATGACCGATTTGCGGGAAAATACAAAGGTGACGAGGAGAATAATGGAAAATGACGGAAGAGGGCCCAGGGTAGGGTGAGCGGGAAGCTAAAGTCGGCTGCGCTATAATGAACGCGCGCGAGCCGGAGGATTTGAAACCCGGCCTCGCGCCGGAGTCGAGGGCGGAGGGAATGATGCAGGGAGACGTTTTTCTCCGCTAATCCCCCTCATTGAGCGCTTCTGCCAGAAAAAGGGGGGAGTCGGCAGAGCGCCGCTTGAAGACCCCCGACAATGGAGGCGGCCGTTATCTGGGAGCCCAGATACACGCGGGGAGAAGAAATTATGCAAATCCCAGCCGATCCTCAAAGAGAGGTGGAGTGACAGGCGTCCGGGAGGAAACGCTTTTTAAAAGCTCGGTGCGAGGAAGAGTGCCAAGCCCTCGGACACCAGCGCCGGAGGTTACCTGTCTCGGCCTGCGTGGACGTCTTCCTGCTGGTGCGGGAGCCCTTCACAGCCCAGATGGAGATGGTGTAGGCGACTCCGGGCCGCAGTCCGGTCAGCCTGTAGGAGGCGCTGTCCGCCCCCACTGGGATCTCCCGGGTGGTGCCATCAGCGGAGGTGTAGCTGATCACGTAGCCGTCAACGTTGGCATGCACCTTGTCCCACGTCACAGTGATAGTGTCCTCTGTCACCTCCCTGGTCACCAGGTTGGTGGGGGCGTCTAATTCTAAGGGATTGACATGTTAAATAAGTGGTTTAGTTCCTTTTTTTTCACCACTCTGAGTGAAACTACAGTGACCAGTACAATATGAGTAGAAAAAACAAAAGAAATGTTCTTGGTCAAGCTGAGCGGAAATATTTCCAATAGTGTTCCCAAATCCTAGAAGAGCCTTTTCTGGGACATGGGAATATAAATAAACAACTTTTGCCAGCTGGTCATCAAGCCACTCCCCAGCCCAAGCTTGGCTCAATCATGTTTACAGAATTCACTTGTGTGGTGTGGATTCAGCTGGAAGGAGGATAATGACCTCAGTATATTGATATAATGTTAAACATAAGAATGTGACTCTATGACAGTGCTACTGGATTCTGAGTTTGATGGCAATGAAAGGATGCCAGGTCTTCCATTTATAATTGCTACGCAGACATCTTGCTAAGATGGCTTATAAACACTTAAGCCAGTGGTCCTCAATTCTAGTCCTGGAGAGCCAAAGGGTCTGCTGGCCTTTTTGTTACTCAACACTCGAGCAGTTGATTACATAGCTAAGGAAGGTCGCCGCGCTTCTTGGGTCTGAATCGGTTTCTGATCTCACGGCGAGAACATAAACCTGGCGAACACTGCGGCTGGACAGGGTCAGGACTGAGGATTACTGACCTAAGCTAAACCGAGGCAGTGAACCGTATCCGTCTAATACGGCCCAAGACTTTGTTCCGTCAAATTGAAAAAGCGAACGTTGACACACTGTAAAATAGATGGAGTCCGTCTGCAGAGAGGGATATTAAAGGAAAATGCTGTCGCAGAGGCAAGAAAGGAGAAGAGAGCCAGCGGGGAGGAAGAATGGGGTGGGGGGGCGGTTTGATGTGATAACGGGCAGCATTAGGGGTCATTGGAGGGAAGCAAGCAACCATGTAACATAGGGGGAAGGAAACGAAAAGGCATGCAAAAGCAATCATCATTTAGGCTATTCCACTGCGACTCATCCAAGGTCTGCGAGATGTCACCGAGCCGTTCATTTTGCGAAGGCTGAAGAACGAGGCGTCTAAAACACGCCGGGGGGGTCCACGCGTCGCTGATACGCTGATTCTATTCTAGGCCAGTGGCGAAGCCTTCTCCAAAAAATAAGGAGACCCCTCGCGGGGCTCACGTGTGTGGCGAGGTGCGAAAACCGCGAGCGGGGCGACACGAGTGAACGAATCAAACCCGACGGAAGGATCGAAGACCTGCCCGAGAGGCGAGGTGGCACCGTTACCTCACAAAGCAAGAGGCCATCACCAAGGCCTCCCGAGGTTCCCTTACTTATCAACCAGAAATGCAGACGACCGCAACCCCCCACACCCCCCCCCCAGGTTTAACCTCCGTTCCCAGCTGCGGTTTCGGCTGCTTGAACACATCAGCAGTTTTCGGGCTGGGGGGGTGGTGGTGGTCTGCATTTCTGTGGTAACCTTAAAAGACAAGCTTCCCTTTGTGTGCGTGAAGGACTTCCCTTTTGCCAGGCAGTGACTCCGCGTACACAAGGTTTTGGTTCTCGTCGGCACAGAACAGCTTATCCCTCAGGCCTAAAGGTACATGGAGGAACCCAGAGATTGTTCTTGTTGAGAGGTCCTGACCATACGATGACAGCTACAAGTGAAAGTCCAAGTGAATGTCCTTTCAAACATTTCCATGTTTTTTTTCCAGCAGTCGTTTGTCTTCAGAGGCCTATCAATTCCAACGGCTCCTAACTCTCAGTTAACTGTATCGCCGGCCCCCCCTGGTGGTATGTGTGGCACTACTCACAGAATTTGGACTCGTCGCACATCCACAGTCTGCAAAAACATGTGCGACAAACATACCACAAGGTCACACTCAGAGCCTCAAAGATACTCAAAGAAAAGGTTTTCAATGTGGCCAAGTTCTTGAAGAACTCAACAAAACTGAATCTTCAAGAAGAAAGGTAGTCTTTTCTTGGAAACTCTTGTAGAATTTGGCAGCTTTTAGATCTGCAGTTATTTTACAGTGGTGAGAAACACGTTAGGGGATAAACTTTGTACAATCGTTAAGCCACTAGCTGATGTGTGTATTACAAAATAAACTGCACAGCAAGTAGGCACTTTATTTATTTATTTTTCTATGTATATTTTGTGAGTACCATCAATACATCCTTACATATTTCATAGGTTTTTTACTTCAGCCTTGATGGTACACAGGTGCCTTTGAAATACTGCCATCCATCATGCTTCTGCTGTGTGCTTCCACAAAGGCTTTATATAAGAGTAGTGCAAAACAGGGGAAAATTTCCTTTTTAATCGCAAGGGGGGATAGGTCAAGAAGCACTTCAAAAATGAAAGAAGCTGAATCCTGTGGTGCAACGTCTTAGCTATAAACGACTAGACTAGCCAAGGCCAGGATTCGCGCAAGGGGGGCTCGACAGATCTGAAGGCCCTATTAAACGAAAAAGAAAAATCAAACATGCTGTTTTTTGTTTGTTGTGGCTCCTCCGAAACTGCGTGGATTTGACTAATCCACACCAGCGGACGCACGGTCTGCGCGTACAACATTCCCAAATCCCCAGCAGCCGCTGCGGAACAGTCGCTCCGTCGGTTTAGCTTGTCCCGCTGCCTCCGTATCCTCTTTCACGTCTCACTACTGTCCTGGCGGAGGGACAGCCCAGCGGAAGCCTGGAGGACCGCGGCCCGGCCTTGCCGTTCATCAGACGCAGATTTATAGTATCCACGCCGGAGGGCCAGGCTTAAGAAAATCACACCGAGGCATCGGAAGGCGACGCGAGGCGAGCCGAACATTAGGTCACTAACGTCCTGGGGGGGGGGGGGGCACCGAAAAGCCCATTTCCCTTCAGCCGCTAACGGCGGACGGCCGTCGAAGCGAGGGGGGGGCTGTTATTCGCGACTCGCCGAGGAGAGGAGGAGGCGTTCGCTAATTGAAGTAGCTCCATAACAGTGGCCGTCAAATTACGGCAGCGCGTTTTCTCGTCTGCTTTCACAGACGGGCCTCGGCAGCGAGGGGAGAGCCCCCTGTGCGGCAGGCTTTCGATTTCCACATGCGCGCTTTAAAACCCAAAAAAACTCCGCCCTGCTGAAAAGCACAGAGAAGCCCCGCGAATGCCCTGGCAGCCGCCGGGCCTGCCTTCGCATCCGTGTACCGAAACGGACCGTGAGGATCTCGCACCGATACGAGGAGGCGCGGTCGGCGCCGGCGCGGTCCGGGGTTCGACCCGCGACCGCGGGCGCTCCTCCACGCACGTCGAAAACAGCGCCCGTAACTGGAGGAGGAGCCGTCCGTCGACCCACGAGGAGGACTCTCTTAAAAATCCGTTCTCGCCTCGTCGCGAAAACATAACCTTCAGCGCCACCCCGGGCCCTTCGAGCGGCGGCGGGCGCGCGGGTTTCCAGGAAGGCCAGCGGAGACGAGCCGCCTCTTTCTCACCGAGCAGTTCGGCTCTTTGGGGAAGAGACGGGGGGTCGTGGGCGAGGCCCCCCCTCCCGCTCGCTTAAATTTGATTTAAGCTCCCGAGTGAAAAAAATCATTCACTGTAGCCCCCGAAGCCCCGAAACAAAGGCGCTGTCGGGGAGACGAGCGCGAGAAGCAGGACAAGGCGATGGGGAGAATCGCCCCCCCCCCCTCATAAATACACTCTGAAGGCTCTGTCTTCCTGCTGACCTCCAAGCTGAAACGCAATTAGAGGCTGATACTCATTCCGCAGCGAATGAAAGGGGATTATCTTGGCAGCGAGGCGACACCATAGCTAGTTTGTTGTCGTTGGCCTTTTTTTTTAAATTAATCAGGACAGAGCCGATAAAGAGAATTGCCCACCTTGGAATCATCCCAGGTGAAATAAAAATTGGATTTACTCTGGACTTTTATTCTTTCAGTCAGGAGGGCAGTTAAGCTGACTTGTGTCGACGGGAGAAATACGAGACGGGGGCGCTGAGGTTTACAAAAACTCATTTGATGATTTTTTTTTTTTGTCTATTTATTATGTTTATGAAAAAAGAAAAAAAAAACAAGAAATACTTAGGCGCATTACAACTTGAATGTTCATTGTCAGAAAACAAGAAAAACTCAATTTCGAGGTTACATGGTACGATTTACTGGATCTAGTCGACATGTTGATGAAATTAATGGAAAAGGTGAAAATGCAATAATGGCTGGTGCCTGTGGACTGGTGCCTGAGCCAGGCTGCTTATCATTATGGCCATGTTTTTTTTTACAACCTTCTGACTTTAACCAATCACCATCCTGAAAGGCACAAGTTTGGCATGACGGGCTCCCCCTGATTCAGACATCATTCCCCTTTATGAAAGAATTCACCCGAACAGAGTGAATGGGTGCGGGGGGGAGTCTTCTCGTATATATATTAGCGTTCGCCCTGTCGAAAAATGAACGGCTTTTCCAAGCGACTCACCCGTGATCCCGGTGACGGAGGACGCCTTCCCCTCGTACGCGCCTCGGATGGCCTGGACCGTGATGTGGTACTCCGTCCCCGGATGGAGACCTGCGACACACGAAAAAGACTCCCGTGAGTGACAGTCACGGCGACCGCGCCGGAGAGGGACGAGCCGTTTGATGTCTCACGACTGCGTGCGTGCGTCTCTGCCGGAGCGCTTGAGGATAGTATCCGAAAACAACTGGCTCTGCCCCGGGACCACTGTAAAGCATTCTGACGTTTGAAGAACACTGAAAACACGTCAGACTCAGTGTTTGATTTATTAAGCCAGTGGATGAAGTTGCTGGATCGAGGAATGGTCTATCTATCTCTTCGCTTAGCCGTAGTGGTGGTTTTCTATCCGTGTTAAATATACCTTCTGTCAGCCGTTTAGGATAAAAAACCTCTGGTCAATGCCTCAATCATAGATTGGACAGAATGTGTTTAACTGTCATGGACCATATTATTGTAGACCCCCGTTTAGACCCTATTAGACTCATACAAATCTTGCATTAAGTTGAATTAACACTGCATCTTAGGGAGCTCTGGCAATATCGCTGGGAGACGGGTCGAGTCACGCATTACCTATGATGGTGTGCTTGGTCCGGGCCTCCTGGCTCCTGGGGACCTCCTCCTCCTCCTCCTGCCCCTCCGGGCTGCTGTGGGTCAGCCGGAAGTGGTCGAGCTCGGCCGCCGGGTTCTGCCAGTCCACCTGGATGGTGTCCTCGGTCTGCCCCAGCACGCGGACGCCGTCCACCGAGGAGACCACTGCGCGGAGAGGAGGGGGGGCGTGACATTGCATTCTACTTCCTGTCTGCGTTTCACGCGCGGGAGGACGCTAGACGCTAAACGTGACAGCGCTCGTTTGGGTGGAGGGAAAGAGGCTGGCACTCAGAACAACACTCAATGGGGCTGGTACGTTAAGGCATGCTGCTCAATTTTATGAAAGCATTGTTCGACGGGACCTTGCCCATTCACGAAAGCGCGCTTCAAAGTGTAGCTCTGCTATGATGATTTTGAAAACGTATTGTAAACTGGTGCTCTTATTGTACAGTAAGACAGATGAGACAAAAAGTATTCTGTTAGTAGAGCCAGAATTAGATTTTGGTTGCAGGAAACAAGACTAAAGACTAAAGGTCTGGTTTTAATCAAAGGATCTTAAATATATATATATTTATTAGGAATTTTTGTGATCCAGAAACAGCACATATCTACTATATCTATAAGTACTATTTGTGAATGCATGAGTGCCCAAAACACTATTGTCAGATACACACACAAAAAAATAATTTGCACATCTCAAAAATGGAAAAATAACATTTGAAGTGTCATGTTCCTTGTGTAACCATAAATTGCCGGTGCCCCCACAGAAAGGGAGACTGGTCTGTCATCCGCAGACGGTCCGCACGTTTCCCCCGGCCCAGATGGGAATGCAATGTAGCGGGAGATCATATGGCTAACCACTTAACAAGCCAAACCCTTTTAACACTGGGGGCCTTCTGCAAATCTACAACCCGCTATAATTTCCGTAAAATGTCCGCAACGCCTTCTGTCCGGATTAACTGGGAGTGAAATGAAGGCAATTAGGCGTAACCCCAGGCTCCATAAGCCAAGGGGACACAGGAAAGGTGCAGAATCTGCTGGCAACACTGAAATTAATATATGAAAGCATCATGTAATAAGACTACTAACAATTAAAACGATCACAACATTGCAGCTAAAGGTAGCCTTGGCCACGCTAAGACATTATGTCATGCTTTTGTGCGCTGTAAAATTTAACGTCGCCAATGTTGTTGTTAGAAAAAAAAAGAGTTTTATATAGGTGGTTTTGTACAGATCGGTTGACATGCAACTATCCTTGGCTGTTGTTCCTATTAAGTTAATGAAATGTAAGCATGGTTTAAGATTGAGATTGAGAACCTAGAACGCAGGAATTCCAGCATTCTTTCTCCTCTGTAAACGTATGTAGACATCCTTTTATTTAAAAAAATACATTTACTTTTGCAAGTACTGTAAAATATTTATCAGTACTCTGTCAATTTTCAATATTAATGTGCCAATTTTCACCACAGGGAACAAATTCAACAATTTACTATCTGCCTCTTGCCATATTGACAACTGAGAGTAATAGAAATTCTCATTGTTTTTCATCAGCTGCTGAATGCAAGGGATTAAATTGTATGAATTCATTCATATTTCAACGGGTTTAAATATTTTTCAATATTTGAAATAAAGCCCAGCCGTTTATTTTGTATTATTATTATTACTGAACATTAGGCAGTCTTTGTGGACTTTGTTTTACCAGCCCAATAATAATATCATAGTTTATAGTGGAGACAGTCCTTTCTCTAGAGCTGTGCTGTGATACATCTAAATCAGTATTTTATTGAAGCGATAAAACAAACCGTTCTTGTAAACATTTTTGCTTATTTGGGAACATTACGATCCACAGTGACAAGCTTCTGAACATCAGCACATTCCAAAAATTAATTGTCGGCGCGTTTCATTGGACAACGGTGTTCACAAAAACTCTCAAGCAGCCCGTTTCCTCTAAGGATGCAGGCATGTTCCCCGGATTCAGAAACCCAGAGGTTATGTTTGCGGACACTGCAACAATATGAGAAAACAAACATGCTGAAATACAAAAAACCATCAGGGCTTGGTCTGTGCTAAAAACCTCCTACTCACCAGTGCTGGCCACCAGTCTGTTAGCCTCGCTGCTGATTTCCTTAATCACAGCGTGCACCTGCACAACGTACGTCACCCCGGGGACCAGGCCGGTGATCAGGTAGGAATTCTGGGTGTTTGGCACTTTGACACGCTGCAAGGCGCGCTGGTTCCCCTTGGGGTGGTAGGTGAGCGCGTAGTACTCCGCCCCCCTCACGGGGTCCCACTCCACCTGGAGGGAGTCCTCCAGGGCCCGGAGCAAACGGAGGCCTTTGGGGCCCATCACTGAAACGGGAGAACAGAAGCAGGGGGAGTTTACAGGGAGCCACTCGGGTTACCCCCCCCCCCGCTGCTAACCCCCCGCTAACCCCCCGTCAACCTCTCCCTCTCTCTTGCTCTGACTCTGTGTGTGTTCTTCAGGTCTGGAGCCTGGGTTTTCAACAGGGGGTCCGCAGACCCCTGTGGGTCCTTAAAAGTACTGTAGGGGGTCCCTGGCCAGATTTGACATGCAACTACTATGTATTGATTTTAGAAACTATTTCAAAATATAATACTTTTTTTTTTTTTTTTTGATATAACCCATTTTAAGTTAATGATGAAGATCCCCTGGATACCTTTGAGTCTGGGTAGGGGGTCCCCGGTTTAGAAAAAGTTTGAAAACCCCTGATCTAGAAGCAGAATGTCCACAATTCTGCCTAAAAACCTGACCTGAAATGATCACAATTTCATCCAAAACATCTGAGATGGAAATGTGGGGAAAGTGTGACCTTTCTGTGATTACAGTGTGGTTGTTAGTCAATCGTGGTGGTGGAAAACGCAGGGGGGAAAAAACGGGAGAAGGGAGCTTAAAAAAATATTAAAAAATAAAAACGGGAGCACCGGGAGACGACTAGTCAGCAGCAGAGGGAGCAGACTTTCCGCCGCGGGATAATCCAGCGGGTTTAGGGGAAACGCGCTCGTGAGGAGAATTCGAGGAACTGCGGTGAAGAAAGAGCAGGACCCGCGCGGCAGGCGCGAGGGGAGGGGGTGTCGAGGAGGAGACGCTGGTAACTAGAAAAGTACACAACGGCAGGTTTGGACAGCGCACGGCAGGGCGAACTCAGGAAGCGCTATGTTTTCCTTCCATTCAGCAGGACTTTTCCATCTAGCGCCACTTAATACGCCTGCTACTCCGGTTTCCTCCCGCTACTGCCTGTAACAATTTTTTTTTTTACCGCTAAATAATATTTCAGAAATGCCGCTGGGGAAGAATAAACCAACAGCTACAAGTAGGGTACACGGAGAGACGACATTCAGGCACGCGACTGATTGATAACGAAGGAAGCTTGTCTTTTAAGTGGAAAATCTTTATCATAGCAGAATTGTGTTTTGGTTTCATAGAAATAGGGAGAATAAATCAGCCATCATTTTTTTTTTTTTTTTTTTTTTTTTGCAGGCAAATAAGAAGAAAAAACATGAAGTGAAACTGCCCTTTTGCCCTATTATGTGAGTGAAAAAACACAAAGCCCTTTAAAAACAAATCTAATTTGGAATATGCTTCCACGAAACCCATAATTTGAAGCAAAATGCCATATGCTGTTGAAGACCGTCCGTTTCAAAATATGGTCTATGTATCATATTCTGCCTGGCTGGCTTGATTATTTCTTACGTGTGCACCCTAAACTGCAGTCTATCCAATACGATGCTGTTGATGCTGGTTCTACTCTGATGGAAAGATGCATGTGGGATATGGAACTAAATCCTCAGCAACTGCAGGGCTGTGGATCCAGCTTAGCAAAAAAAAACCCAACAGAAATCTACAATTTCTCCTGTGGTGAGGACAATTTCTTTGTTATGGTTTACTTAAAATGTATGTGTTTAGCTTCCCCTCACACATTTAAGAATCATTTGGGTTGTGATGGGGTTCCATTTGGGGTGGGTTTGACAATAATTATAATTTATTTAAAGGTTCACGTAATTATGAATACATACTCATTTAGAATATCTTCCTATATGGTGAAACATCAATAGGCTTGGCTGTCACTACTGTAGAGCAATAAAGACAACTGAACTGGTATTAAATAGCAAGTAACATAAGAGATGAAGCCATAATCTCAAATCAGTACTCAGATGTAAGCAGGTTAAAATTAATAAAGGAAAAGAATTCATAAATGAATAACCACTGTTTGGTGCACTATAGAGCCTAAACAATAAGCTATCAATTTTTACTGTGACTTTTCCGAGCTAATACCTTAGCATTCCGGGGAATGGCAGATTAGAATTCCGGTCGCCATGGCGTCTCCCCCTGCCTCCTAAAGAAAGTTTTTTTTTTTTTAGGTTTAAGGTGTACTTACTGGCACAGAAGATAGATGTTGAATGTGATCACGTAAGAACTTTTCATTACCTAGTCTTTTATGTCAGCAGTTTCAAATGTTTCCTTAGCTGCTTGCTGTTAAATCGTATTAAGGTTTCTGGTGGGAGCACAGATTCAAGTTTAAAATCAGATCCCCAGACTTTTCTCTCTCCTGGCGGGGAATAGGAAGCAAGCGTGCAAAGAATTGAACTGTGTCAATAAAAGTGAGAACAGTACGTCTGATATTGGCTGAGAATGAAATAGAATAAAAGAAGAAATCACTGATGCCACCTGGTTTCACTTGAGTCAACTTCATTTTTATCAGATTTTTTTATAAAAATGCAATATATGGTTTCCATATAATTCCAAAAAATATATTTACTGGAATTCTCATAGCTACTGGAGGATTACGAACCTCTATGGACAAAGGTGGGCTTTTACACTCGATAATCACTAGAAGAAGCCCAAGACCACCTCATAGAAAGTGCGCTCGCTTGCATGTACGCACGACGACCCGCGTTTCTCGCATTATTAAAACCATCCATCCTCCCGTGACACGCCGAGCCTTCCGCAGCACAAGCCACAGAAGCAGCAGGCTTTAAACGGACACAGAAGCCTCTTTCAGCACCTGAGCGAGCCGTCTGACAGGGAGCGTTGCCAGTCACTCGACTCCGGTCCTCTGACACCTCTTGGCTCCCCTTTAGATTACAGCGGGATCAGGAAACCCAAATCCGCGCTGAGCCGGCTCCTTGTTCGCCAGACTGCCGGTTTGCCAGAAAATGTGGAAGACATTTTCACATTAGCAATAAACCGACCCGTCACTGTAGGGGGATAGTTTGGAAAGTGTGGCAGGGAGTAAAAGGGAATAAACTGCATGAAGCTGGGGTTGGAAAATCTCATCCTCGCGAGCAGGGATTACACGAATGCGAATGCCACACGATGTGTGTTAAATGCGTGACAAGTTATTTGAATGTGTGTGATATCGTATTGCGTGCTTATGTGATTTATATGAAAAGCCACCTCAAGCTGAATTCAAGTCTGTGATCTAAAACAGCTGTCAAGACCCATGGACATCAGATCAGTCAAATTTTTCTTTATCATCATACTCACATTTTTAAAAAAGATAATAAATAGTCTAATCTTAGGCCTTGTGATCTACAGTCAAAAATCATTACCCAGAGTAAATGACAAAATATTTCCAGTAGGGGTCAGCGTTTTCTCTAATGGTGGAGAACATCAGTGTAACTCTCAGGAACACAAAGAAGCAGAATCACCATAAAAGAGTAGAGGCACTTTTATTATAAGTGCAATGTTAACATGACAGACCACTATTTGTTCTATCCATTTTAGAAACCGCTTACTCCTGGTCAGAGTTGTGAGGGAACTGGAGCCCATTCAGCAGACTTTGGGTGAAAGGCAGGAATACACCCTGGACAGTGTCATCAATCCATCACAGGGCCCAAACATCACTCACTCACACAGTCATACTCCAAGGACAGTTTTAGACTCTCCAATTAACCTAGCCTGCATGTCTTTGGACGGAAGGAAACCCACATGGACATGAGGAGAACATACAAACTCAACACAAAAAGCCCCTCAGTCTGGATTCAAACGTTAGCTTCTGGCTGTGAGGTGACAGTGCTACTGACTGCACCACCATGCTGCCCACAACAATTTGTACTGTGACAAATGAAGGTACCACTAGACAGATAACCTTTGCACACTCACAGCTATAGCATTATCCAAAAGAAAACCAGAGAAGAAAGAAAAAGAAAATAAAATAACTAAAGGGGGTCAGGGGAACCTTGCTGCAATCTGAAGAGGCGATTCTGCAGTCTACATCAAAAGACGGGCTGGGTTTCTGCTGATTTTGCCAGAACAAACAAGAGACATGACCTGGAAGTGCAGGTACACCTTGGTTTGGGGTGGCGGGGGGGGGGTGCCAGATGCTCAGAGGTAGCAGAACAGAGAGGTCTGGTAGGTGTGTAGGGTCTGATGATCTTTTGAACTGCCCAACATGTTAAGACATTTGTCCAGGCCAGCCCCTCCCACGGCCAAAGAATGCTTGTAAATCATGTGTCAAACTATTTTTTTTATGATTGTATTAGTCATAAAAATGCATCAAAGGGTCATGGAATTCACTGAATGTTTAGGAGGGTCAGGTCTATGGGGCTCCTTTACGTATTAAAAAGGAACAGAGGCTGACAATTCCAGACATTCTCAAGCAATGGAACCATTACTTCTTAGCCCAAAGCACTATTTTTATATATTTACTTTTTTTGGGAGGGGAGGGAGAGGGGGGTCTGGGGAACAGGCAAGGAGTCATGACATTGTCCAAGTTGACCTTTTAGACTGTCTGGAGTCTTCATAATGTTAAGTTTCACATGACATTGCTTATTTTCATTCGACTGGTAAACCAAAAATGTTACACTTTCAACTGACTTGATGTTGACATATTTGAAAAGACAAGATATTATTTAAACGGCTGTTTGGAAGAGACAAACTTACCTTACTTAATAATACTTTTTTTGTTTGTTTTTAAGGTATCTAACGCGTGGGACGGCGGAGCTCACCTCTGGAGCAGTCGGCACCGGAGAAGCCGTCCTCGCAGACGCAGGCGCCGTCCGCGCAGCGCCCGTTCCCGGCGCAGTCGTTGGGGCAGCTGCGCAGGCCGCAGTCCTCGCCGGTGAAGCCCAGGAAGCAGACGCAGCGCCCGTCCACGCAGTGGCCCTTGTCGTTGCAGTCGTTGGGGCAGAGCAGCTGGCTGCAGTCGTGCCCGCCGTAGCCCGCGTGGCACTGGCAGCGCCCGTCCACGCAGCGCCCGTTGTCGTTGCACTCGTCCGGGCAGGACGAGGCCGAGCAGTCGGGCCCCTCCCAGCCGGGGTCGCACAGGCAGCTGCAGGTGGCGCGCTGGTACGTCCCGTGGCCGCCGCAGGCGGTGTCCGCTCCTGCCGCGACAGAAAAACAGACGCTCGGCTACCGGTGCTCTCCCCCCCCCCTCGCCGGCAAAGAAAGCAAAGGCGCGGTAATCGCTACCAGATGTGGCCGACGGCTCTTTGAACGGCCGTTTTTAAAACACACAGCGTAAACAGAGAATTTACAGTCGGCCCTCATACATCTGCCTTTGACCGTATTTCATAGTTAACAACTTGGCAAATTTAAGGACCAGCCGTCATCGCTTGATTCCATTTTCACCCAATTGCATAAAGTTATACCAATGTGATGATTTTTTTTCCCCTTTCTTTAAAATGATGACTAAACTACGTAGCTTGTAGGTTACATGGCTCACTTAACGAATACCGTTGACATATATAGGGTAAAATCAGTACGGATATTGAAATTGAAAGCGTTTTCTCTACGCGAACGCAAGCGAACATCGGTCATGTCAATCAATCAGTCCGTCGGTCAGCCGTTACCTTGGCTGCAGCAGCCCTGGGAGCACTGGCCCTTCAGGTAGGTGACCTCCTCCTCCAGGCCGTTGATCCGGTAGAGCAGGGACCGGAAGGCCTCCAGGTCCTCGCAGTCGCACTTGGGCGCCTGCAGGCGGATGTTGTGCTTGAACACGACGTCGTTTTCCCCGTCCACGGTGACCGTCGCCGGGGCTCCCTGCAGCTCCCCGGCCTGGTCCTGGGGGACGGCGTGGCCGGCCGGCTTGCAGTCGGAGCCCTGGGCCAGGTCGATCGTGTAGACGTGGCTGAACGTGAGCCCCTTCTCGGCGGGGGCCGGGGGGTCGTCGGCGGCGGCGGCGAGGCAGGCGAGGGCGCACAGCGCCCCCAGCAGGAGGGACGCGCTTCGCCTGTTCGGCCGGGGAAGCATGGCTTCGGGGAAAAAAGCAAAAAAAAAAAGAAAAGCAAGCGTCAAGACCTGTTACTCTAACATCCGAACAGTTCCAGACGTTACCGAGATCTCGCCTTCGATAAAATAAAACCTTCTTGGAACGCCGTTCACGAAGAACTCTCCGTGGTCTTGTGGTCCGTGGCCATTTTCCAGAACAATTTTATGTGTTTATGCGTTTATGGAGGGAAATGGTTAAGACTTCACATCTTGTTGAATGGAGGAAACTTTATATCGCGACAGTCGTACTTGAGCTGCCTTATCATCCAACAAGCCGCTGCCCTTATGCTAGCTAAACACATTCCGTCCAAGCCATTAATTACACGCGCAAACCCACAGAAGGGTTCAGCGAGAGTGGATCTGTTTCCGACAAAATGATGTCACCAGCTTTCTAATGGCGGTGATGTCATCCAGGCTTCCTTTCACATGGGGAGATGGATTTATATATGGACGCAGCAGTATTTAATAAAAGGCCAAAATATCTCAGAATGACTGACTCTTTAGTAAAGCATTCATTTGGGGCAGACCATGGAGTCAAATGAAAAAAAGAAAAAAGAAATTGTAGTATGTATCTACGATGTACAGGGCTCCCTGCCTCCTGTTTGTATTAGAGGATTGTAGGTAATTATGGTCGAAGCCTGTGCTTGTGTGGTCTGTGGCAATAGAAACGGTCATTGAGACTATTGTACATTGTACATTACAATAAACCGAGTGGATGTGTTGCTGGGCAACAGCAGGAAATTCTACTGTAACAGCATTTAAAAAAATATGAGACTGAGCCTTTTGAGTGTAAAAATAAAATCAGACTTTTTTATATGTAAGTGCTTACAATGGAAGAAGAAAATAGAAACTGGCTCAATCAAAGTGGAAAGCAGACCGACATTAAATGTCAATGGCAAATTTAGGATGATATGACTGATAAGTTAAAAAAAACAGCAATACAATTACATAGATTAATAAAAGGGTGCTGGTGTAAATTTGTTACCAGTTATATAAAGGATAGTGTGCACATGCATGGCATCCTCCCATAAGACACTGCCCAGGAGGTCACAGAAGGAAAACCAATATGCAAGAGACGCATCGGCGTCTGAGCTCACTGCAGTAATTATCTGTGTGACATTTCTTGATTTCTTGTAAAGATTCAAGATGTCATTCTCCGTGACCCCAGAACGCCCCTGTGGCAGTAAAAATTGCAGCCGGCCGCTCAGTCAGAGTATCGCAGCCAAGTGAGAGACGTGGACAGTCATAATATCCGCTAAAAACCAAAATGAGGGTGGTTGGCTTTAATTGTCCGCACTGCCGTTCAATGTGCCCTTTACCACAGATACTATCACACAATCATTACATTACAGGCATTTAGCAGATGCTCTTATCCAGAGCGACTTACACAACTTTTACATAGCATTTTTACATTGTATCCATTTATACAGCTGGATATATACTGAAGCAATTTCGGTTAAGTACCTTGCTCAAGGGTACAACGGCAGTGTCCTACCCGGGAATCGAACCTGCGACCTTTTGGTTACAAGCCCAGTTCCTTACCCACTGTGCTACACTCCGTCCTCATGTCATTAGAAGTCTATCAGACGGAAAATCTGCACATTTTGTCTCCACTGTAGAAGACTTCGTTTCAGATGATCTTTTGTTTGAAATTGTACTCATTAGCATTTATGGAAATGAGAGTGGGGATTCCCCACAGTTGTTGAACTGAACTTGTAAAACAGAAATAAAGAAATGTTGTCGACTGGTTTTAAAAAAGTGGCATAATGAAATGTAAGTTTTACAAAACAAAAGAGTATGTTTTTTTCTTCACAAGTTGAATTGGTAAATTAATCCATTGGTAAAAATTTATGGAAAATAAACATTTTGGAAATTACATTTTACACATTTAGTTGTAATTGAATAGTATGGAAAAATGTCAGTTGGTTTTGAAGTCAAAGGGTAGGTGGTCTTATACAAGGTGGCTGTTTCAGACTCCCAACGGTGCTCGTTCCAACTGTAAAATGTTCCATATACAGATTTATATTAGCCTTGCTCCATTGAAGACAACCATCAGCTAATAGTAAAGTTAACAGGCTAGGAAATATTTGATTTTAGCTAGTCATTATTTTCTTGACATTTTCTTTGTCTTCATTTGTGGTTTTAAGTTTCATGCATCAATACAGGATACTAAGACAAAATGTTTCCTGTTTGCATATAGATACATGTGTAATTGTTTGCATTGTATGTTTCTATGAGCTCGTGTATATATTTTTGTAAATATTCAACAATAGATACAACTCAGCGCTGTGTTTCGGCAGCAAAATAAACCACACATGGAATTTGAAAAAAAAATACGAGTAAAAAAAACTCGTCGCATCAAGAAAGGAAAGCATGACATCATCGTGTTCATTTCACGTCGGTCCCATCCCCTGACGGTAATTATAGCGGTTGTCATTGAGTCAGCGGCTTCCAGAGGCTACAACATCAATCCAGGAAACAGTCAATGACAGCCTGACAATAAACCACATCACAAGCAATACAGAGACCCAGTAAAACACAGAAACACCCCCACACCGCACCACGACGGACAGAGCGGTAGCCAGCCCCGTTTATAGCGCTCTGTAAAAAGTTTTATTTGATGCTCAGCATTGCGTCATTTATTTCTGGGAGAGAACGGCGTCCCGTGTTGGGCCGGCTCACGGTTCTGCCACCGACTCACATCTGCTTCTCCTATAATGGCGCATTAAAATGCTGTGTGCCCAGCCAAATAGCCCAGAAGTGGACATTTGACACGAGGTCAGGAGGGATTGCTGCTGCTGCTGCTGCTGCTGCTGCTGCTGCTGCTGCTGCTCTGCTCTGTCAGCCTGGTCTCCAGCTTGCAAACCCAGTGTGCTTCAAACCCGAAACACTACCCCTGGAATTACGGTTGGTGCAAATTTTCTCGCCAGGACCACAGTCTCCCCCCCCCCCCCAACCCCCCAGACCTCCCCCAATCCCAACAGGCTCATCGACGAGCTGTTAAGTTTTGACAGGACCCCAGCGGGTCTGGCAGGGAAGTTCTGGAATAAGCAGGCTGGTCAGAGGAGCCAGCAATTAACTGCTCAGGGGGAAAAAAAAACAACATAACACTAGAAAATCTGCAATTCCAGTAATGATCCCTAGATCAAATCCATATTCTTATTTATTTGACTATTTTTTATTTTTGTGTTTGACCAGTGTTCAATTAACATGGCCTGTGGTCAAGGCAGACTGTAAACCTTAAGATCTTTTTCAGAAGAAATCTCAAAAGGGGAGGCATGATCATGGAGCTTTCATGTAAAGCACTTAGTCCCTGAGAATTAATTCTAATTAATTCTTATCTCAAGAAGACTGACAGACGGGAAGGGAAGTAAGTTCAGGCCTCACCCCCCCGGAGAGACATTAAACAAAGAAACAAAGACATCCTGTTTTTCCCCAATTCAATCGTAATTCCGTGGCACTGGCACAACCTAGCTGAGAATATGACGATATTGAAAATAGGAACGCGCATGCCTTCGCGTGGCTAAAAAAATAAACGTTCAAGTCATTTCTCGCCAAAGGAGAGGGAAGAAAAATCATATTTCCGCCTGGTCCACACACCTATATTCATACCTCTGTCAATCCAAACCGCACAACTTTGATAATGTTACAAGGACCCAGGTCATACTCCAGCACCTATCCCACATTGGTTCTTATGTAATTTTCATATATAATAAACCATCCATTCATAGCTAGCTTCAGGCAAAGACACACATCTGCTGTTCATTTGATTGGTACTTTCAATTAATTTTTAGCCAGTACAGAAGCATTATCAGTCACTTTAGAACAGTCTTCTCTGTTCTAAATGTTTCAAATAGACCATGAGGAAACAAACATGCATTAATCCAGAAGCTGAAATATTTTTGCAGCCAGAAAAAAAATAAATAATAAATTTTTTTTAAAAATAAAAAAAATAAATAAAAAATAAATAAATAAATAAATAAAATATATATATATATATATATATATAATATATATACAATGACCATAATTGTGATAAACACATATTCTAAATAAACAAATCTCTTTGAATTACAGCAAACCACAGTTTCACAATTTTGACCCTTACAGCAATAATCCCATTAATCAATTAGTTGTTCTCATTTCTTTCACCAGTGTTACATTTCAATAGCTTTAGAATAACAATGTTTTGCCTCATTTCTTAATAACACTTTGCAAGGATATTAGCACAGATAATAGTTTGTCATGCAGTGCAACTTCTAGTCACACCATCTACCATGGCTAAAATCCAGAAAGTCATGATCAATTTACTAAACAGCCACTCCTATAATATAATACAAGATACTGGTGATCATTTGCATTCCTCACCAATGCAAGAAACAGAATTAATACGACAAAAACCCATGAAATTTAAATTCACATTTCATTGATTCATTATAGATTAAAATGTGCACACTCCATATAGTTTTAGAATCTTAATTACAACAATCGCAACTCAAGAGAGTTATTATGATTACAATCCCAGTGATTTGCAATGTGCAGTCTTGTGAAATTTCACGCACCATAGAATTTGAGCAGAAACACCCAAAGAGAAATGTTCGCCTTACCGTCACAATTTTCCTCTCAAAAAAGTTAATTATCCTGCCACTGCAAGTCTGAAGAGCCGGGTGTCTTTTTAAGTGCTCCCCAGGACACCTGTTGAAAAGCCCTGGGCTGGAGAGAGAGTGAGTGAGAAAGAAAAAGAGAGGGAGAGGGAGTGTGGGTTCTTTTTAACCAATCCCTCTGTGTCCCTCTGGCAGTCTCCCCCAAAGTATTTAAATCTCCTCTCCTGTGTCAGTTGACCAATGGACAGCCTGGGCGTGCCCTTCAGCCTTCAATAAAGGAATGAAAATGTGGAGAGGTAATGAGACACATTCCTCTCTGCATGTCTGGAACTAATCAGACATTCAAATATAACCGACTCCCCTCTACCTACTTTTTTTTCGTTATTACATTTGTATATATTCCCGTGCTATACTGTTATCCGCAGCAACGGTAGCTGTAATATAATTCTCGCTCCTGCACTCATAACTTGCAGAGCTAATGTGAAATAACTTGAATAGATCAAAGCCCTTGTGGGGTACGAGCCAAGTTTGAGAGAGACAGAGAAGGGGTTAGCTCTTCAAATGGTTTACTAACAGGAGGTGTATTATTTCATAAAACGTGTTTTAGCCAATGAGAACACTTTACACTGCCTAAAAATCCTCAGAGGGTAACTGATGTTTTTGCTATTGTTCACTGATTGATTTTTAATTAATAAATAGTATATTAGACAATTGGCTTCACAAACTGTAATCTAATCAGGCAGTAGGTGATGGTTTGTAAATAGACTGGAAATATTTATCAGATGGTAATGAACAATGTTTTTTTATTATTCCTTAATTTAATCTAATCATGAAGTATACAGACAGGATGGACTGAAGTTGTCTATGCAGCGATGGAACTTCGTACATTTCAAAATGAAAGAAAAAAAGAATAAACGTCATAGGGGTAACTTTTTTCACATTCTTAACATTGTGACCCACCCACAATCTTGGCACCATTGAAACCAAAGACACTTTTACTTTTAACAAATAATTGTGCACAACCGCCAGAAAAGTCAGCATGAAACCTCAACATTAAGTCCCATCAGCAGAAACTGAATTTAATTTGTGTCGTATATTTGTATAATAGCAAATTCCAGGTCATATTTGTAATGCAAACTATGAACAAACACACATACAAAAGCAAGTAAAAGTTTTTGACAGTTTCAATAAATGAAATTAATTTTAATCAGCCATTTCTTCAACTGTTTCCATCATTTTCTCATCAGGATATGCAGCAAAACATTTAGAATTTTTTCATGAAATTCTTTTACAGTTTGAGACAAGCATCTGTTTGTCTCAAAATACACTGGGGCGTCATGTTACTATAGACTGGTTAGATTCTTGACTGGTGAAACTGGAGATCTGACCAGGTGCACAGCACTTAAAATGGAGACCACACTGAACTTGTGGGGAGATGTTACTGCCCTCTGCCAATCTGGACTCAGTCGGAAGATTTACCTCAGAAAAATCAGATAAGAGAAAAAAGCTTCCTTTTTTGGGACCACTTTGTGCTGAGAACAGGATGCTGTAATTACAGGAAAATGATTCACAGCCATAAAAGCTTCCTCGTATTTTACAGATAAAGATTTTTTTTAAATTAAAGAATGAAGATTCTTTTGAATGTGTCACCCGCCCTTAATTTCACTCTAAGAACCAGTGAATACTGTACAGTCCGCAGTTAAACAGTTGGCTCTTTTTGCAGGTCTGCCCTGTGTGCACGGGTTACCTTTTTATGTGGCTTTAATATTTAAAACTTGAGGCCGTGGAACAGAGCGCTATTGTGCAATGTGCTAAAAAACCGCAAATGTCAATTGGCCTTGATAGAAACGGTTAGATTGTGAAGGGCATACAATGTGTCCTCTCATTTAAAAAAAAAAAAAACTGATGTTCAGGCTCTCCTGCTCCATCAGTGTTTGCTACAGAGATGATGGGAAGCATTCACAAATGTATTTGTATAAACTCGTTGGAAAGTTTGATGCTGGTTTACATTATTACTGGCTGCTGAAGAGCATTTGATAAAACTTCTGGAATAAAGAAACTGATCAAGTGATCGCCCAGCAGTTTGGTAGTCTTTTTCTCTGTGTTGACATTAGGGGATCTGCAAACACAAAATTAGGTATAAGGCATGACTTTCTTTCTTTCTAAAGAGAAATAATTCAGGAATACGAACCAAGTCCGAACAGGTTAATCATTGCTGCTACCACTCAATCCAAGCGAATACAAGTCAATGTTAATGTCGCTCGTGTCTTCTGGTATATAGTGCAGCTAAATAGCGCTAACGTTGATGGCTTTTCTTACCAGTGGTGCACAGGGTCAAAGTGCAACAGTTAAAGTTCAGCTTCAGATGTGTTGCACCAGGTGGTCCTCTGTCGGCCATGTTGTCTTCTGCCTCCTAGCAGAGTGGTGTCAAATTCAGTTCCTGGACAGTTCCAGGGCATGCTGCTTTCTGTCTCTACCCATTCCCCAAAGGCTTGTTAAGGCTGTGTTTTTAATTTAAAACTTCTGTAATACACAACCGCCGCTATCCAGACCCCTTAACATTTAGTAACCAAGGTTAAGTTTAGCTTGGGGCCAATTTTGAAATTCAGAAATGTTAAAAATGTTCTAATTAATTAAGCTCATTAAGTAGTTAAGGCAAGAAGTTGCTACCTCCAGGGGCTAAAGGGCCTTTTTTTTCATTCTACACCTCCCACAAGCCTTGGGGGTGTAACTGTTTTGATATGTTTCCTGTGGCATTTTTTCCACACAAGTGAACAGAACTTGTTCTGACCTATTTAATTATCGAAGCAGTTAAAGACAAGAATTCTCATTACTTGAACCTCAGTGAACTATCTGGTTACTAATTAAGGTAAGGACCAGTACAAGTGTGTTGCGATAAAACTGGCAAATAAAAACATTGTTTAAGTATCTTTAATGCCCATTGCAAAGCGTGATAAACTCATATCATGCTGTATCAGAACAACTATGCACTCGACGTGTTAGAATGTTCAACCTTTCGCAAGTACAACTACATGCAGCCCAAAATGACTGGATGAATATGAAAAGACTGTTGATCAGTAGGAGTGTCATCTTTAAAAAATTTACAGAGATTTACGTTTTGATTTTCAATTGAAAATACATAGACTGTGGAAAAGACGAGGACAAAGTGAAAACCATTTTGAAACCGCAGAAGTTCAGTTTTCATGCCACTATGCTGTACAGATTGGAGCCAAAGAAGGGAAAAAAGGGGGGACCTTATATGAGCATGAAGTCAGTGGATTGAATGACTGCATTTTATATACAGTAGTTGACTGGTTGTTTAGAAATGTTCAGTAGCCATTTCACTACTGTCAACAGCTTAAACTATTATTTAGATCTACTGTAAGAAGTTAGCTAATCTAATAGGACTCGCTGTGTGTAGGGCAGCACTACAAGATGAATTTTATGATTGAAGTGAACATCAACATTATGACTAAAGTCATTTTATTGTCTTAAAATATTGCCTTCCACTTCCAAAACCGGATCTTCCTGAATTGTTTGCAATTATTTATTGCAGCAGGTTCTCTGAAAATAAAGGTTGATTGGATGCGAGTTTTCTCGTTTCTTGGGAAAAAAACAAACCGAGCGATACATTTTGCAATCCCACACAGCAGCCATCGCCAGGCCTCTGGAGACGGTACACTTTGAATGAAAACTTAAATGACTACAGCAAATGAGGCCAAACAAAGACCCCCCTCCCCCCCTCCCCCACTCCCCCGTCTCATTTTCGGTGTAACTGCCATTTCCTGAGGAAAGCCAATTTAAAAAATGGAACTTGTGCTTTGCTGAAGAAACCAACATGCAACCGATATCCACCATCCTAAGTGTTGAAACAGTAGCCTGGGGCCTCTCTCAGGGCTGTCAACTGTCACGCCACCAAAATGAATCTCAAGCAAAGTAAGACAACAATGACAGCAGCACCCAACCAACCCCCCCCTCGCCCCTTCTGCCAATCAGCAATCTCAATCTCACCCCCCCACCCACCCCCAGTCAACAATCTTGGTTGGAACATGGTCTGCTATCTCAATCCTTCCCAAACCCCCCCCCCCCCCCAACACCACCAAGCAAACAGAATAAATCTCAATCGAGCCAGCTCCCCAACCCTCTCTCTCTCTCACACACACACACACACACACAGTCTCTCTGTCTGTTCTAGTCTCTCTTAATAATGGTTTCATACGGAAAGGCCCTTTGTACCTGTGTCCTGCACGTTGTACCTGGCATTGATGAACTTACGTGATACATGCTGAAAAAACGAAGAAGGCAGCGAACCCAAACCTCTTCAACAAACTACCAAATTAAGGTTTTTATATGCATTACGTTCCATAACCCTGCAAGGGAATGCGGGTGACCCTAGCAAACTAAAGCCCCTTCCACACATGCATCTTAACCCATAAATGTTCAGCCAATTTTCTGTGGCGGCCTCATGTGTGAACAGAGCAGGAGTAGATTTTCCATGCGAGATGTTCCGGAAATTTTCCTGATTGGGACCGAATAAGATTTTCGTAAACCTTCCGCCACGGTTCTAAGTGTGAGAAAACACTGCAACATCCCTGGATAAGAACACACACAGGTTGCAACATTATTATGTAAGACCTTCTTGTTTCTGGCTAGGTTTCTTAAATAAATGGTTTACTGAGTCTGCCCTCCCTAACAATTCTAGCACGAATATGAGACTTTGTACATGGAAATGCGTTATGTGATTTTGTGAGGGAAATTAGAACATTTATTTTAGGAATGGAATAAACAGTGTCACTATACTTGCTTGCAAGAACACCATTACGAAATTGTCATCATTGCCTCATGAATTGCTTGCGTGCTGTGCAATGCTTCTCAGTGGCTCTTTCAGATTTAAGTGGCTTTCTTACCCAATGTAGCAAGGTCCTTATGTTTGCAAACTGAGGCCCTTCCAATGGATAATAATCTCCAGCAGACATCCAATTGAAAAGTTTATTCCAGTTTATCTTGTGTCTTTGAGATAACGTATTTGTGTTATGTTTTGTGGACAGTTTCAAGCATTCTTTAGGCTTGCAGAAAGAAGACTTTTTGCTGCAGTGTCACTCAATGCTTTAAGCTCTTGAAGCCACAGCTGGTGGGCAAACGGCGTGTGCTACTGTTTTAATCTTGTTTGAACCTTTTGGTTTTTTTCAGTCTTGGTTATTTGGCAGATTGCCTTCACTGGCAGATATTATTCACAGATGCCTCATTTCCTCAAAAGGCAGCCAGTTCTAGCATTATGAAACTTCTTCAGTGAGTGATGAAAGCTTATATAATCCATGATATGCTCAAGTTTAGTAGCTAAAATAAGGGGGGGGGGGGTGAAGAGGGAGGGAGGGAGGGAGGGAGAGAGAGAGAGAGAGAGAGAGAGAGAAAGAGAGAGAGTTGGGGAGCTGGCTCGATTGAGATTTATTCTGTTTGCTGGGTGGTGTTGGGAAGGATTGAGAGACCTTACAGATGCATTACCTTTGAAAATATGCAGTGGTTCCTTTGAACATTTTTTGTGGACTTTAAAAAATGTGCAACTCGCTGATTAATTCTTCAGTGCAACGGGGCATATTTTTTGCTCCCAGCTCATTTTCATTATACATTTTCCATGGAATATGACTAGCACAAAGTGACACTATACTCCCTTTCCACTTAAGGCTTAGAAATTATTTTCAACAGCTGAAGAATAGTTTGCAGTTATTTAACACATACTCATGCATGTGTGTGTGTGTGTTTTCACATTTTATTTTATATTTTATATGTATATATATATATATATATATATATATATATATATATATATATATATATATATAATATTTTATATATACATTTACTCATATTGTGTGTATATACAAAGGCGGTCATTGTGACTGTAGTTGAAATGCATCTCAGGAGGTCCTATTCATAGGCCATACATCGGAAACAATAATATTTCATGACCAGAACAGGCCATCTTGACTTGATTTAGATTATTGAAAAACTATTGAAAAGGTTTGAATGCAGCTGGGTTTTAAGATCTTCTGTACTGAGTGAGTGGGAACAGGGGTTGGATTATGAATGAGGATTAATGCCTACACACAGTCCAGTGTTATTTTAACAAATTTACTGGGGCTGGACAAACTCCCACCAGATATCTGGTATTAACACAAATGAGCCAGAAACACCAGACTGTTTGATAAGTAAAAAATCACAATGAATATGTTGCAATATCTGTAATATGAAACACAGATATTTTTACAGTAGCAACATCAATGTTTGCATGTACTTGTCTCGTTAAAACTGCAGAAGTTATGAGGGCGAGCGTCTTTTGATCTATGCTTGCAGTAGCCACTATCTGCTTCATATGTGGAGAAAAGGTCCCCGGAAGTCCTACGGTGTTTAGATGTGAAACTGATGCACATGCGGCGCGTTTTAAATGAGATACTCACGTCTGTGTTTTGCCCACAGAGCTAGGGGCAGTTGTGGTCAGTCTGAAAGAACGAGACGGTATCGTCTGAGTATTTCCCCGTGATGGGGTGAGTTTTGATTGAGAACTGTCTTTAACTGTCTTAACTACTGCTTGTATTTTTTCCATAGATTGCGTTGTTGCCGTTCTCGTTGTGTTAGTGTTAATCAGTTTAACCTTCAGGGTCCAAGTTGAACTATGCGGTTGTTCCCTGCACTTGGACCGGTACTTCTCTCTAGGGGTTTCGTCATACTTGTTCCTGTTTATGGTTATACACTTTGTTGTACGTTGCTCTGGATAAGAGTGTCTGCCAAATGCCTGTAATGTAATGTAATGTAACTGCCAGCTGAATCAGGGCCTTAAAACAGCCGTGGACAGTGGAAACCGACAGAGAGCTCTAAGGGGTGTCATCAATCGTTAGAGCAAAATTGTTCCAGTTGGAGGATGAGCTTCGGTACCTTCGCAACCTTTCTGTTGTAAAAACATCGCTCATCATGTCAGCAGTTACCAGTGTTAAGATCTGGAAATTATGAACCTGATTTGGCACATGCCTAGAGGTACCACTTTTCATTAACTTGTCCTGCCCCTCGTCTTTTTTAAGGTCAACAACTACCGCTTAGGTCTGCAGAATGTGTTCATCTAACAGCAAAACAACATTAAATTTCCTTATTTGTGTTGGTCTACCTTAAAATTTTCCAAAGACAAAATATATAATAGAATATATGTTCAAAAACTTTAGTTCATGTTAGTTTTAGTAAATATGTAATATCAAGATATTGATCTGGACAAAAATTAAGCACACATTTTGAGAATTGAATTAATCTTCTACCATCTCTTTTTTTATCAATTGTGATATTTTATCTGCAGTTATCCAGAGATAACTTGAGCTCTTTTGTTTTTAGTCTAGCTTCCATTTCCTGAGGATGACCTATTTAAAATAAAAAAGGAACTGACCGCGACCAATGTCTGCTGAAGTGTTGAAACAGTAGCCTAGGGCCTCCCTCTCTCTCTCTCTCTCTCTCTCTCTCTCTCTCTATCTCTCTCTCTCTCTCTCCTCTCTCTCTCTATATATATATATATATATATATATATATATATATATATCTCACTCTCTCTGCCCCTAAACAGAACCAATCATGCTAAATTTTTGATGTCACAAATAGAATCCATGTGCTTTGCTTCAAACAACAACATGTTGTATTTTGTCAAAAAAGACTACGATTGCATCTTGTGAGTATAACCATGATACTGTCTGTCTCCGTCTCTTAACCAAGGCGAACGGCTCCTTATGTTTCTCGTTATTTGGCCGCTGACTGCAGTCCACATAATGTGCAAGAAAAATAATGTGGAAGGCCCAACGCAGCGTGAAACATGTGGTATCAGTATAAACATCGGCTGGCCGGCTACTGTCTGAGTACAGGGAGGTAAAATGAATGCAGACCCGCACCACTACTTGGTGTGATAATGAGAAAATGTGAAATGTACACCAGCTTCGCACCACCCTCTATGCTGCCCACAGAGCCTTTACGGACTCCACAGAGTTGAATGAAAGCTCAGCGTTTTTTGTGGCGGCCTGTACCTTAACAAAAAAGTGAATTCTCCTGAGGTCTACCCCCCCCCCAACAACATTCCTACTCCTCAGGCTCGTTATGTGTTTCACACCACAAGCCCCTCCGTCAATGGGGATTGGAGGGGGTGGGGTGGGGGGGGGGGGGGATTATGGTCTGGGATAGACAGCGGCTTTCCTCACCTATGTCCTACTGAGAAGCCCCCAGGTCCTGTTTGCCCAGCCCCATCTGCTCCTCACATTTTCTGGCTTCCTGCATCGAGGCTGCCCCCGAACGCCCTGTAACACCGTCCCGCAGTCTGGGTGGCAACAACGCAGAGTTTGCCTCATCTGGATTAGTGAAAGAAACCGTCAGCCTAAATGGCATTACTGACGCAGCAAGATGGAGTGCCGTCTATGTTGTAGCCCCCTTCTCACTCGAACCTGGGGGGGTTGTGACTTTCTGATTACCTCTGGCGAGCGTTCCCTGTCCTGCTTAGCCCTTCGTGACGACCGTCAAAGACACGCAGCGGCAATTCTGAAAACGAAAAAAGTTCATCAGTGCCATTTTTTTTTTTGATAGCAGTGAAAAATGAAAGCAGCAAATTAAAACTTTTTGTTGACAAATGAGAATGCAGGGCTGAGCTTTAGCTGGAATTCAGCCCTCCCCCTTCCCCCCCCCCCCCCACGCGCCCGTCCCGCGGAGGGGAGGCGGACGGGTCGGCGGGTGAGGAGGATTCTTGCCGCTTCGCCCGGGCTTGCCGTGGGAATGCCGAGAGGGGAGCCGACCCTGCCTTCGGCGCTGCAATGGGAACGGGAGGTCAAAGGTCACCGGGGCCCAAGCCCCGCCCAGCTGACGATCAACGTTGTCCGCTTTCCGAGGCGAAAGGCCGGGAGATCTGCGGAGCGACTTCTGACCCCTGCCACTCGCGGGCGATTTCGCCAGAACACTTAGCGGCGCCAGACGCGACAGCTCCGCCACACCAAGCCCCACCTGGCACCGTCCTCTGTCATATCGGGATGGCAGATATGTCATCGGCCCAAGCACCGGGTTGCCTGGGCATATTAAATGTATATTACATTCACTATCAAGCGATCTTATACAGAGGTCTGCATTGAGTCCTTCGAGAGTCAAATGCAATGGCTGAATGGAAGCATCTTACTAATCAAACTCATCTAACTGCTCAAACAATTTTTCAAAAATATTTTCTACACATCAGAAACAAACTGAGAAGCTGTCTGTGAAAGACAATCATCAAAAACCTGTATTTTTAACTTCACTGCAAAATTTCCTTTCCTCTTTTATTCAGCAAGCCACTGACATAAGGGGCCTAACTTAAAACAGCATTGAAGCAACCCTGTCGAATGTGGCTTTGATCCTATCCTAAGATTCTATTAGATTATAAAAAAGTCACTGCATCAAAGGGAAATGTTTAAAAAAAAAAAGAGAGAAATATATTATCACCCGAGATGAAGTTTAAGGCTTAGACCTCTGGTTAGACTCCTTAAACCCTACTTGCATATATACATTTGCAATAATCTGATCTTGAATAATTCCACTAGCACATTCACCCGTACGATATACTCTCTATCAATATAAAAATAAAAGAACAAATGTATGACAGTTGGGACTGAATGGGACAGGAATTTTAGTAAATTTATGTGTTCTCCATACTCCATTCTAAGAATTTTGTTTTAAATAAACAGAAGATTTTCAAATAAATAGTTGTGGAGCAGCCAATATAAATGTAAAGCAATTCAATAACAGTAAGAATTATACTGTAATGTACTCCCAGCATTCTCTCTGTGAGTTCAGTAATGAAACATTCCAGGGCCAGGTGAGTCAGCTACTGTGCTCTACATTTTCTATGGAATCTGCCAAAAGATCTTCATCCCCATTGTTTATGTTTGATCTGTGATGGTGTAATGAAAAAAAAATTACAGACACTGTAAGGCAAAACAGTTCTGAAATCCAAACCTTGGCATTAGTAAAGTCCACAAACGCAACACTGTTCCCAAACAGAAGTGAGGAACAAGAAGACGGGGTGAACCTTGCAAGTGTTCCGGAACTAAACCCGCAGAGATCTTAAGCAAATAACACTGGATCTAGAAATCACGTCTTTTCTTGCACTCATTTCTTTCTCCGTTTGATAAGCAACATAACCGAAAATTGAGAAATATCCTTCAAGCAATAAATGAACCAAAGACAATATGAGGGCAGTGTACTAAAAACAAAACAGAAGGGTCCTATGAGTTTACCTCTGCAAACCTAAGACCTAGATTGAACTGTCCCTCTGTGTAAATCAGAAGCCTTATGAACAAGACTACAAATTACTCTGTTTATATCGCCACATTATCATGAACCTTTGCCTATATTGAAACCTCTCTCAGTCCCTTCTCGAATAAACATTATTCAGAAAAACACTTGACTCGGGGTACAGGAGTTGCAGGGAAATCCAAGAGTTCTGAGAGGACCCCTCTTCCTCTTAGCCTTGGTGGTCTCTCTTTGAATCACTTCACAGATGTTGCTATGGACACAACCTGTTCCTATTATCATTTCGCTTAGCATTTTGGAGTTAACCTGCTAGGACTGTCCTTGCCCATGTCTTGATGGGATTAGCAGCTGGTCTTTGAAAACAAGTCAAAAGCTGTTGATCTTCTGATGTTTAGCTGTAAGGATCTTTCTTCCTCAAGTGTCTTTATTTATAATCCTAATGGGAAAAACTGCCACAGGGCACAGAATTCAAATAAAACAAAGTTTACGATTATTATTGCGGAATGAAATGATTTCAGAAAGGACTCTGGCTCCGTTCATTCTCATTATCATATTTTAACATAATTTTAAAATAAGTATAAATGGGACATACTTATAACCAGATTTATGACCAGTTTCATCTTTTTGAACCTTTTTAAACTAGTGGTAAACAGAAGAAAAGAATACAGGGATGGCAATAAACAGCCTATTAAACCAACAATAAACTATTGAATTTATTACATAAATTGGTCCATAAAAACCTTTTTTTTAAAACAAATTTTATTTATAGGACATTAATCCAAATAATCTGCTTGATGGCTTCTAATTTCTCAATCACAAAAACTAGACATGGTGATTTAGTAAAATATTTTAGGAAGCAGCAAAATGCGGGGAAATATAATAAAAAATAACAATGAAGTACTAATTAAAGAAATTTAACGAATTTCACGCCAGAAGCAGCAGGGTGGAAAGTGGCTGGGAATCTGTGGGTAAAAATGTGTCATGTCTCTACGATGACAGACAGAAAGGTATGTGATGCCAGCAGCTTACCTGACAAGTCAATAGAGTAGAAAATCTTTAGGTGCGTTGTTGCTAAATATGGCAAATTTATGCAAGTTACGCCTATGCACATGAAAATAAAATGTAGCATACAATTCAATATGAATTCTGCTGTGAAGTACTTCAGCTTGTACAATTATTTTGTTTATTAGCTATTCAAGGAGTGTAGTAAGCATGCGTTTTATTAAATTAAACTTTTAAATTTTTAATTTATTTCCAATCTTATTTTTAATTTTATCTTTTATTTTTGCAAGCCTTCTGGCCATTAATAATTTATTAAAACTGTTTTAAAACTAACCATAAAACATTCTTACAGAAATATACAATTTCAGATACTCAGACCTTAAACTCATTTTACAGAAAGGATACAATTCTGCTCCTTCATGGCACCTCCAATTATAAAATCCCACCGACCGTTTAATGCACTTATTACACATTCACAACCTTCAAAGCCAGCATGAGTTTAGGATGCAAGGGCTTGTGTGGACAGCAATCTGGGGATTAAGCTGCCATTTTGAACTTGCCCAGGACTTCGGGGATAAACAGCCCCTTCCTTTCGATCAGCGGTAACCAACCCTGTTCCTGGAGATCTACCATCCTGTAGGTTTTCATTTCAACCCTAATTTGGCACACCTGACTCTACCAATTAGCAGCTCAACAAGACATCTAGCTGTTGAATAAGGTGTGCCTTGTTAGGGTTGGAATGAAAACCTACAGGACGGTAGATCTCCAGGAACAGGGCTGGTTACCACTGCTTTAGATTAAGGTCATGCTATGCTGCATACCTACAGTAAGCAGGCTATGGATCACATGAAAAGCAACATGTGTTACCGGCCAGTGTCCACTACAGCACGCTTGGTCACTTAGATTTCTTGACCAAGTGGTCAAGAAATCTTTTGAAGTAGTTATGTTGCCCCCTACTGGTCGAACATAGAACACCACCATTTGAAATCCTGCTTTTCTCTGTATTAAACCTATGCCATGATGAGACAGGTCATAAAATAATCCAAGGCCTAAAAAGACATAAAACATCCATTTCAGTGACAGCAAGATTGCGGTAATGCACATAATCTTTGGACAGGCTTTGTGTAGCGGGTTCTAGATGCATAATAGGTGTATCATAATGACATTAAAATGGTTTCTGGTAACATTAATCTACAAGGAATTATTACAAGGCTGTCATGGAAATACACATTAAGCATTTGCTATAAAATTATCACCTGATTGCTGTGACATTTATTAGAACTATTAACTTTTTCACATAAACCATTTTAATTTATTTGTGCACTCACAAATTTTAGTTTATTTGTGAGTATACAAATAAATTAAAATGGTTTAGTTTTTGATTAATTTAAATTATAATAATGTGCACTCACTAATTTTGTATGTGGAATGATGTCATTTATGTGACATCATTCCACATGACAAATCATTTAGTGAGGGGTGACATTTTGGACACTATTTACATGTCACATACCATGCCATTCAAAGTGGCACAGTGCAGGTGCAGCTGGCACTAGAAATAGAAAAACAAAATCTACTTTTTAAATAAGGTTCAAAATCTTCCAGATGTTCTACAAGAATAAAGAACCAGCTGTTTTTACTCCAAATGCAACACAAGCAGTGTGTTGGTCCTTCCTGATACGCATAAAACAAAAATAAGGACATCAACAAAAATAGGGACATCAACAGTCCATCTAGGGACTGTGTGGGACAGATGGATGAAGACTAAACTGTAATATGTAGGATTAAATATAAAGGTGTGTGTGTGTGTGAAGGGCACATATTCTCAAGTGCTTGTGTGGTCCTTTTCCTAAACGGTTACAATTTCAGTTTTATGACTAGATGCCGTTATAAACTGGAAAATTTATGTAAGCTATATCTCTGCACATACACAAGATTTGTACAGAAGTAATATTGGGAGGCTTGCAATAGTTTCCTTTCATTGCTATACCAAATGCACCCATTTACCGATTTAGGCCGTATCTACGAACAACCTCACTTCCCACACTTGCTCAAAAGCATTACAGGAACTGCTGAGAGGGCAACCACCAAGAAAAATGTTTTCCATTTTTTCAACCCACAGATACTCACCCCACTTCATACTGTTAGAATTAATAAGTGAGGATACTTTTAAATAGGGTAAATTAACAAAGCTTTATACAGGGTTTGTAACATTTTAGTTTGACACTTTCTAAATTTGCAATAAAAACACCCACAGACTAATGCCTGGACTAGATGATATGGTTAAGATCTTCTATTGGTCGCATGGATAGCATGGAGTCGCCATCACAGGGTGAAACATCATGGCCAGAAAACCAGTGTGTCATATGCAAGCTGTCCCAAGCAGTAAGATTGAAATAGGCCAGTTCAGTAAACAGAAACTATTAAAAGCAGTTTGACAGCAATTTACCATTTAATATTTCAATACAAAAAACAATGAACAGAACCAAGCCTGGCCAATGTCCTAGAGCTCAAATGTATTCTGAGTACACAGCCACACCACAAGGTAAATAACACCCACATTCTTGGAAGAAAAAAGAAAAACAAAACAATACAGAAGAGATGGGGGGGGGGGGAGATCAGAAAGCCAAAAATTTTAAATTATGACTGAAGTGCAGATGTGGGAAAGAGACTGAAATCCAGGAAAGGCACGCCGAACCCAGATCTCCTGCGTCCTCTGCAACGGGTCGAAAAAGCAAGCAACACCACAGAGCATGCGATACACGGCCATCCACGCGGGACGCGTGGCTGTTGGACGCGCCTCAGTGGGACCGGCCGTAGTGGTCTCTCCTGGAATCCATCACCTGAGAGGTGAACCGGGCCGAGGGGTACCACCCGGCTTGGGAAGTCCGCTGGCTGGTGTGAGAAACCCGTCGCTGGACAACGTGCCGCTGGTGATGGTGCTGGGGCCTTTGAAAAGAAACCACGCTCTGGTCAACGCTGTGGCCATGGTGATGGTGGGGTCTTTCGGGAGAAACCCTACTCTGGTCAATGTTGTGGTGATGGTAGGGCCTTGGAGGAGAAACCCTACTCTGGTCAATGTTGTGGTTGTGGGGATGCTGGTGATGGGGGTGGGGATGGTGGGGTCTTTCAGGAGAAACCCTACTCTGGTCAATGTGCTGGAAGAGGTTTTGAGTAAAAACCTTACTCTGGTCAATGTTGTGGCCATGGGAGTTTTGATAGTAGGGTCTTACAGGAGAAACCCTACTCTGGTCAGTATTATAGTTAATGGGGTGCTGATGTCTTTGAGGGGAAACCCTACTCGGGTCAACATGCTGGTAGAGGTTTTGAGTAGAAATCCTACTCGGGTCGGTGTGATAGTGAGGTGGTTGATGAGAATTTGCATTCTGGGTAATCCTGTGGGCTGTGCCCACGCTGTGCATTACGTCGTGTCTATGAGGGTCGGGATGTGCGTGTTGGAAAACCCTACGCTGCGAATACTGCTGGCTGTGGGAGGACACTCTCTGGGGGGGACGATACCCATAGCCATACTCATGAGGATGCCTACGGGGGGGCACCATACCACCCTGGCTTAGCTGGGTCCATCTACTGCTAGTGGACGAGTAGGTCTGGGGGTGACGCTGTTCCTTTATGGAGCCAGGCTGACTGAACCGCACATGTCCTCCCGTGTCACGGTGTTGGCCTCCACCTCCTTTTACGCCAATGCTGAAATGGCTCATGTGCTGCTGCGTTAGAGACTTTCGGACCCGCACCTTGGCCAGGGCAACTGCACCCCAGCGGTAGTCTGTGGATTGAGAGAAGTCATTGAAAAGCAGAGGTGGAAAGTCCAGGGGTCAGAACGTAAAAGTCGTGCCATATGTTCCTTCCACCCATGAACTCAGCCAGCAGATTTCAACAATTAGTTCTACCACCTGGCTGAAGAATTGCGCTTAATTAGCAAATCCAGGTTTTTCTGAACCTGGATATTACACCTCCGTTGAAGAGTGTCCACGCCAATTTTACGTTGATGTTCAGATTATCCAATTCAATTCAATTCAATGCAATGCAGACAAGGCTCTGACAGATTTTTAAATAAGCATGTCACAATTTAATACTCATTATGTCAAAGAAACATAACATTCGGTCTAAACTCATTTTGTGACATGCATACAGTCTGCCACGGTCAGCCATGCAATTAACTTCCCATCTATGAATATTAGCATTTTTGGATGTAGCGACTAATTTGCCAGGACATGTGCCAGGTCAGAGAAAGAATTATGCAACCACTGAGGCTTCATGTTGAATCCATACTTCTACATTTTTGCTCAAGAAACTCATTTGACCCAAACTTCAACCGCAGTCAAAATTACCCATTTTGAAATCAGATGGTTACTTTGGAAACCAGGCACTGATTTACCATGTACTGTATAAGCACAAAGAATGTATAAAGTGAAAAGAAGATTCAGAAGATTTTTAAATCCTTACCTCCATTAATATACAAGCAATCCACACCAACAGCGAACATGGAAAGCAAAGACACACTAAAACAAAAAATGGAGGTTTAATTACTCCATAATTCTGCCAAAATGTAAACACTCATTACAAAAGACAATGAAATGACACAGTATAAAAATGCATACGATTCCAAACA